>NC_077234.1:9506578-9789305 GCF_027887165.1 Monodelphis domestica | reverse complement strand
TGATGAAGAGAATGATCCCATCATTTTAAAGGGTTTTGAAATTCTCAATGGAGGAGTTCAAATAACTGATGATTTCCCATCAGCTCTAATGGAACTTCTCAACCCCACTGGTCCTCCTTTCACTCATACACCTATACAGCCTTCAGAACGTGGTCCTCTAAAAATACATGTACAAGAATATTCATAGCTGCGCTCTTTGTGGTGGCAAAAAATTGGAAAATGAGGGGATGCCCTTCCATTGGGGATGGCTGAACACATTGTGGTGTCTGTGGGTGATGGAATACTATTGTGCTCAAAGGAACAATAAAGTGGAGGGATTCCATGTGAACTGGGATGACCTCCAGGAAGTGATGCAGAGTGAGAGGAGCAGAACCAGGACAACATTGTACACAGAGACTGATACATTGTAGCACAATCGAATGTAATAGATTTCTCCATTGGTGGCAATGCAGTGATCCTGAACAACTCAGAAGGCTCTACGAGCAAGAACGCTAGCCACATTCAGAGGAAAAACTGTGGGAGTAGAAACACTGAAGAAGGGCAACTGCTTGGCTACATGGGTCGAGGGGATATGATTGGGGATGTGGACCCTAAACGAACATCCTGGTGCAAACATCAACAACATGGAAATAGGTTCTGGTCAAGGTCACATGTGATACACAGTGGAATTGTGCATTGGCTACAGGAGGGGTGGGGTGAGGGGAGGAAGGAATGGAGTATAATTTTTGTAACCAAGGAATAGCATTTGAAATTGACCAAATTAAGAAAAAATAAGTGATAACCAGATTAAAATGTTACTGGAAATTTTAAAAAATGAATAAATAAAATACAATAAAACATAAAAAAGAACATGGCCCTCTAAATTATTTATCCAATTGTAGTAAAAAATTAACACTTTCAGAGGGAGCTGGATTAGGAAACCAAGCATGGAGGGGATAAGACTTCCATTGGTGTTCCTCCCAGAACCTCCATTTCGAGGGAGCATCAAGGTCAGACATCCTTTGTTCCTTTCCAGAGAGAAGAAACAAGTTATATCAGGACTCTTTGCAGACAGATGACCCAAAACTAAAATCAATTTTAAGGATTCTTTGGGTCTAGTTGTTCAACAGCATCACCTACACATAATAAGTGATGATGTGGTGGCAATAGTAGTAGTAGTAGTACTACTACTACTACTATTACTATTACTACTACTACTACTACTATTAAGTTCTAGTGACGCTCCACTGTTACTTCACAAAGGACCTTTTCTTGGAGATAGTGCAGGTGACTTCAGGAGCTCTCCTACTAAAGCTAATTTGGAGGAAACCAAAAGGAAGGACACACACACACACACACACACACACACTCACACCTCATATGACAAAACTTCTTTGTACCCAAAGGAAACTGAATACAGCAAATCCTAAGAAGTCTCCCTAAAATCTGGAGCCACATTCTTTAGCCTCATATATGGCCGCTCCTGCCGGACACATGAAAGTTCTCTGCCATTAGCTTTGAGACATTCTTCCAAGAACTCCAGAATGGCATCGAGGACCTGTTTCATGAAGAATCAGCCAACTTGGAGAGCTTCAGGCTCCAAGATGTGTGGTTTGGGGGCTGGAGGGGGAGAGCGAGGGGAGGAGGGGTGACATCTTTCCGGTAGAATAGACCAGTACATTCTTCTCACTGACCTAAGAGCTCCAGTGGAAACAGTCAGCACTGAAGCATACATTGATGGTCTTTGTATGACCAAAAAGACAAAAAAAAAATAGTTCCTGCTATTAAGGAGCTTTCATTTTTCAGGGAAAATATGATGCCATATTGGTATGTGACAGATATTAGATCTCGGTACCAGTTGCTGTTTCCAGTTCAGAGCTAGCTTCTTCCTCTTTGAGCAGCCGGGAAGTCAGGAAGTTCCCAGTTCAAAGCCTACTTATTTGTTCACTTGTTCTATGACCCTGGGTAAGTCCCTTAACTTCGCCGGGTCTTGGTTTACTCCTCTGTAGCCTAAGGTTGGATTTGATGGTTTCTAAGGTCCCTTCTAGCTTTAAGTATGATCCTACACTCTTCCCATCACTACCCCTTAATGCCTCTGCTCAGCCCCATCTTGTGGGATCTCATCCTTGAACTTGCCCGACTCCCTTTGCCCTGATGGCTTTTCCTCGTCTGGAGACCTTCCTCCAAAGTTGCCGGCCCCGGCTTATTGCTGCTCCAGGCTCTGCATGGACATGGTGAGGCAGTGATGGTCCAGTCCCTTCTGTAGCTGGCTATATCACGCCCTGACTCATCTCAGAGACGTGGCCCTATACCTTGTGGAAATTCAGGTCTGCTGTGCTTCAGTGGCACTTTCCTGATCCTTAGTCTAGTAAGCTAGAAAAAAGAAGGAAAGGAGGTTGTAGCAGCACCCACAGACTAGCCCACAGACCTTTAGAGCTAGAAGGTCCTTAGAAATCCCTGGAGTCATTTGACTCTGTCTCTAGAACCCACTACCGCACCTAGCAAATAGCACCCACTTAATACATCTGTACTACTTTCTTGCTTGAGCAATCCCAAATTTTAACAGATTGGGGGACTGAGACCCAGAAAGTCCAAGTGACATCCCCAAAGTCACACAGTAAGTGGAAACATTGGCATTCAAACAAATATTGAAACCAAGACCACAATTCTTTGTGCTACCCCATCCTTGTAAGCCTGTCCAATTGTCTCTGTCATCCCAGGGCAAAGCCAAACTGTATGTTGGTGAAAAGTTGGGGCCTGGCTTGCCCTGCAGGGACTGACTCTTTGTTGGGACTCCCCAACAGGCTTTTCCTCCATCATTCCCAGGGAGATCTCCTTCAGTGACAAACCCTTTGAGGTATTTGCTTCTGTTTCTTTTTTGCAGAGCTTGAAAATGAAAGATTAGCAAAGAACTTCAGGATTGGGGATTATTGAATTCTTGCTGGGCTTCCAGCAAAAGCCCAACTCCCTAGTCCATGGTTAGCAACAAAAACTGTTTCCCTTAAATGCCCCAAACCTCAAATATTTATTAATTCTGCCCCGAGAGGCTGCATCCTCCAAGCTGAGGTCTGTGTGTGCATTTGTGGAGCGGCCTATGAGCACTTGGGCTCCCGTGAGGTCCAAGGGAGGACTGCCTGAGCACACAGACTGTCTACCCAGCGGTGCCCAGGCTACGAAGCTGAATGCCAGGCTCAGCCTGCCGCAGAACCCTCTGCTATTATCTTGTTGTAGCCTCGGGATATTTGCAGAAAGAAATCCCTGGCAACTTCCACTGCCCTGTGCCAATTTAAAGTGCTTTTTTCCACCTGACCCTACATTCTCGGAGCCATTCCTGGTTCTTTTTCAGTAAGCACTGCAGTTGCTACCATCAGCCATTTTCTCATCTTTTCTTTTCTTCAAAACCCCTCCCTTCAGTCTTAAATTGATCCTAATTATTGGTTCCAAGGCCAAACAGCAGTAAAGGCTGGGCAAGGGGGGTTAAATGACTTGTCCAGGGTCACATAGCTCCCAGGTCTGTGGCCAGGTTTCAATACTGGACTTCTCATCTTTAGTTCAAAACCTGGCTCTCTCTCCTCTGAGCCACCTAGATGCCCCCATCATACATTTTCCACATGACAAAAGAATCTTTGAAAGTTTCTGAGACTCCCCCCACCCCCCAACTCCCATCTCATAGCTCAAAACCAGGGCTGCAGAGTTAGGGGCTACTCTGTCATACTATGAGTACTTGGGACCCTAATGTCCTTGGGAGTTCAGAGGAAGAAGACATCTCTGAGTCTGGTTGAGCTGGGAGAGGCATTATAGAATCAAGGAGCAAACAGCAATTAAGAGCCTGTTGTGTGCCTGGAACTGAAGATACACAAGACAAAAATGAAATAACCTTTATCCTCAAGGAGCTTGTGGGAATGAAAGAAAGGAAGGAAGGAGGGAAGAAAGAGAGGGAGGAGGGAGAGAGAGAGGGAGAGAGGTGGGGAAAGAAAGAAAGAAAGAAAGAAAGAAAGAAAGAAAGAAAGAAAGAAAGAAAGAAAGAAAGAAAGAAAGAAAGAAAGAAAGAAAGAAAGAAAGAAAGAAAGAAAGAAAGAAAGAAAGAAAGAAAGAAAGAAAGAAAGAAAGAAAGAAAGAAAGAAAGAAAAAGAAAGAAAGAAAAAGAAAGAAAGAAAGAAAGAGAAGAGAGAGAGAAAGAAAGAAAGAAAGAGAGAAAGAGAGAAAGAAAGAAAGAGAGAGAGAGAAAGAAAGAGAAAGAAAGAAAGAGAGAGAGAAAGAAAGAAAAAGAAAGAAAGAAAGAGAGAAAGAAAGAAAGAGAGGAAAGAAAGAAAGAAAGAAAGAAGAAGAAAGAAAGAAAGAAAGAAAGAAAGAAAGAAAGAAAGAAAGAAAGAAGAAAGAAAGAAAGAAAGAAAGAAAGAAAGAAAGAAAGAAAGAAAGAAAGAAAAAGAAAGAAGGGAGGGAGGGAGGGAGGAAGAATTATTAAACACTTACCCACCCTGTAAAAAGCATTATGTTGAACACTGGGGAGATATATTTGAGACAGTTATGTATGTATGTATGTATGTATTCACACACATACACAACAGTCCCTGACCTCAGGAAGAGTACATTCTGATAATATATATGAAGGTGTTCAGGAACAAATCCTATGTCAAGGTGCCATGGGGCTTAGGGAGCAGTGGTGAAGTAAATAGCACTGGATCTTTAGTATCATTTTCACTGATGTTCCTGATGCTGTACCATTTGACAGTGCCAAGGTCTTTGGTGATGACAACTTTCTTTTCTGAGCCTTCAATATCTGTGATAGAGATCATGTAAACAGTTGCCAATCTATATCTCCAAGGGAGCTGTTTCCCAATATGAGGGCTATAGCAGCTGGGCTAGATCCAGGACCAGTGGTCAAGGGGGTGCTGTCACTCCTGGGACTTGCCTATTATAGAAGTTATTGTCAGTGATGGTGAAGAAAGCTGGCCCCTTCTCCATGATGATTTCTCTTATCAATAATGGCTACACATCCCAGGACAGACACAGAGCAGTGGTCTGAGATGAATCCTTTCCTCAGAGTACTTGGCTTTACCATGGTGGTAGTAGTTTGACTTCTTATTCTTAGGGTACAGCTCTCTTCTGCTTCAGCTAGGTTGACTTTCCTGCCCTGTAGGTGGCCAATAGTGAGAATGACAGGTGGGTAGCCAGAAGGCCTCACGGTTACTTTCTTGAGATATCAGGAGTAAGCAAAACTCCTTTAATACATGGTAGACCTTTTGTGGTAAACTCTATTTTACTTTATTGTTGTGGATTCTTTTAAAAAGGCAAGACCATTGCACAGACCTTCTGGGTAACAGACTGAAAATCAGAGTAGAATGACAAAGCATAGAGAGTAGGGAAGGGTAGACAATACCCCTACTGTGGACCATCCTCCAAATAGCCAAACAGTTTAACTAAAGTTAGGGATTCTGCATCTTTGTTAGGCACCAATTTTCTATTGGCATAGGATGCAGTTTCTCCTATTCTCCTTAAGGACTTCCATTTTCATTATCCTTTCCTCCAGTTTACTGTTTTCTTCTGCCTATTGTTGAAGCCCCTATCAAGGAACAGACTGTCCAGAATGGAAGTTGGGGAGGATAGGGAATGGAAGGATAGCCTCAACTCTAGCAGAAAGCACAAAACCATTGGTTTTTATGACTACAAGGGAACCCAAATATTGTGTAACTCCATCTTCATTTGACAGGAAGATGCAACTGAGGACCAAAGAGAAAAAGAGTCTTGCCCAAGGCTGCCTCAACAGCTCTTGTCTTATCCAACATCACTGTGTGCAGCTCAATTGGGGGCATGGACTCTACTCTCTCTGTCTAATGGGAGGAACAACATTCTCAAGTTAGGAGGATCTGGATCAAAACCTTACCTCTCCAATTGAAGCAAGTCACTTCCTTATCTGATTCTTGGATATTTTGTCTGTAAATTGGGGCAATAATGTCTGTGACACCTGCCTCAGGGCTATTATGAGGCTCAAATGGGGTCTTGTATGGACAGTGCTCTGAAAACTTGGAAGTGCCATAAAGATGGTAGCCATGCTGGTCAAGGAATTCTCCATGGTAGATAGAGCCAGAAGGAACCTTCATGGCCATCACATCCATCCCCTTCACTTTATAGAGGAGGAACCTCAGGCCCAGAGAGATTGTCATTCAATAACTGAGCATTTATTAAGCACCTACTATGTTCCAGGCACTATGCTTAGAGCAGGGGATACAAAAGGGGCAAAATGCAGGCCCTGACCTCAACAAGCTCACAGTCTAATGGAACAACTCAATCTAATGTAGTTAAGTGATTCATCCAAGATCCCACAGCTATCAAGTAACAGAAAAGATTTTAGCCATAGGTCTTCCAATGGCCAGGTTCATGACGTTATGCTTCCATTTGATGGTGACAATGGCAAAACCCACAATACCTCTAGGTAGGGAGTATGGTAGGATGAAGAGATTCCTAGTTTAGAGTCCAAAGATTGAGAAGCCTTGGCTTTCAGTTCCAGCTCTGCCACTTGCGAGCCAAATGATGCTATGGATAAAAGTCTACATTTTCCGCAATCTCTCTTATCTCGTTTGTGAAACGAGATTAGACTAGATGGCCTCACAGGTCTCTTCCAGCTGGAGAGTCAGGAGTCCATGATCCCATAAGTTTCTGCTGTGCCATTCACTAGCTATTTGACCCTGTGGACAAATCTTGCCACCTCCCTAGGACTCAGCTAGAATATGAGTTCCCTCATCTGTGAAATGAAGACACTGGATAAGCAGACCTTTCTGATCTCTTTCTCGCTAGGTTTATCATCCTCTTAGCTGATTATTCTATGAATTCCAGCCCTGCCACTCTGCTACATGGTGCTGTAGGCAAGTCTCATTTTCTTTCCAAGTCTCAATTTCTTCAACTGTGAAATGAGGGATTGGACCAGCTGATGCCTATTGGAGAAATTTATTTGGTGCTTTAAGCTTTACCAAATGCATGATCATACTATATCCTCACAACATCCCTGAGAGGCAAATGATTTCTCTCCTGCTTAACTTGAGGTATTATGTCCATTTCTCAGATGATGAAATTGAGATCAGAGAATCTTGCTCATGGCCACACAGCTATTAAGAGTTAGATCACAGTCCAAATCTCTTTGGGCTGCCTTCCAGAATGCTCAGCACTCTATGTAACACACTCCCTTTCAATATTATAGTCTCTGAGAACTTTTCCAATTCTCTGAGTCTTGGAGTTAGGCAATATTAGATTAGTGCAAAAGATGGGTAGCCCTCCTGCTATGGATAACTTGAGAACTGATACACACTTTGTCCTAGGGGAGGAGTGAGATGGTACCAAAGAATGCTTCTTGGGTCCTGTTTTGGATCTTCATATCAACAGATATAAAGGGGAGAATCGGTGTAATGGGGAATAGTCTGAATAGTCACAAATATGAATGGAGGGTGAGAAGGACAAAGAGAGGGGTGTAGAGAGTGGTGGTGTTTGACTGATGAGATTGTGAACAGGAGAATGGAAGCAATATAGCATGAGCTTGGAAAAAGACATTGGAGCCAAAGCATAGATAAACTCTAATAACAAAAATTGAAACAATAACAAAAAAAGGACAACACTGAAGATCTGAATAAAGTTGTGACTTCATCATCTCATTCTATACATTAGCAAAGTCATCTATGTAGCTGTATAGTTAATCGATTAGATACTGTGTAAAATTAAATTACATTAGAGGATAGATTAGATCTGTCTAAGAGGTAATTATAGTAGTCTAGATAAGAAGTGTTGAAAACATGACTTGAGGAAGATGTGATGAGATTATGGGCCAATAAAATTGTAGCATTGGAAGAGATCTTTGAGATTGCTTGGTCCATTCCCTCCATTTCACAGAATTGGAAACCAAGGCTCAGAGGAGAAATAGAGTTAATTTCCCCCTAAGTCATTGCAGACATTGTTATAGAACTGAGCATATCAGCACTTTTAGGGATGCTGCTCATCTGATTTGGACTGGTAATGACCTTTGAACTATTTATTTTGCTGTTTCCATTCTATTTTGGACAGGTTGAGAATGGGCCAGTCAAATATATGATGGAGAAGGGAAATGTTGGGACTGAGACCTAGAGTCAAAAGCTTGAGAGAATTTCAACCTCCCTTGTTCAACTCTCTACTTGTGGAATATTTCTTTCAATCATTTTCTTTGCCAGATTCAGACAAGATGTAAACCCCCAGAAAGAGCAGACTCTTGCTCCCAAAGTCCAGACTGATAGTGGGCTAAATACACTCCCAGGGGAATAAACAACTGTGCCCAATGAGCAAGATTTTCGCAGAAGCTTCTGTATCCTAATTTCCCCCATCAGCAACTGTTCAGGAGAAGCAGACAACTCTAGAGAAGGTAACTGATTGGTCAGTTCAAGAAAAGAGACAGCAAGGGTATCAAGTGTTCCTTCTATAGGGGCTGAATTAAATTTCATAAAGACCTACAGAGATTCCACACAGCTATCAGAGTGGCCTGATGCATATATCTTTTCCACAGTGTTATTTGTCCAAATGCTTGTTCAGGAGAGAGAAATGTTACTGAACAAGTGGGCAAGTAAACTGTATTCAAAGAACTTCAATGAAAAAAGTATTGATTGTACTAGTTTCCCTAAATTGTAAAGGAATGTCTGAATAGCTGTTGCTCCATAGTTATCCCTAGCCCACACCAACTGACACTTCTGGGATTCTGTAAGGTTTACAAAACATTCTACAAGCACTTTTTATTGGTGCCTCCCAATGAGATGTTGTTGTTTGTCCTTCATTTTCGAAGAGGACCAATGATATCATGGGGTATTAACTTGCTGATGAATTTGGATTGAAATGAGATCAAGTTGCACAAAGTCATCAGTTTCATGCTTTCTTCCAGAGTTATTGTAGTCCAGTGACAAAACAAGTCAGGATGACTGGTGATGGAGGGCCTGGGATGCAGTGGAAGATCTTGGCGTCTTTGATATCCAATAAAGTTCTAGGCACTCTGCAGCACCCACTTCAGACAACTTCATGGTTTTTGGAACAAATTGTTCTCTTCTACCCTTTCAACTGGAGAAAGTCTTCATGTGCCTGGGATATATCGGCCTCTAACCCACTAGGTACTAAAAGAAAGAATATCTTCATTTTACAAACTCAGAAAGATTAAACAATTTGCCCTGGATCTCAGAGTTCAAACCTGAACTTACTTCACCTCGATGTCAAGTCATGAGCTCTTTCTGAAGCTGTCTCTTTGCCCTCAGAACTTTGGGAGTTTGTAGCCAGAGCTGCTCAGGGAATTGGTTCAGGGAAAGTATTCATCTATGCAGGGCTTGCTACCTCTACTCTTCCCAAAGGATTCCAAGATCAAGTCTATCAACTAGAATCATGATAGAGGAAAAACATTGAGGTGGAATTCTTCTTTTCAATTTTAATTGCTGATACCTCTAAATCACTTTAAGGTGAACAAAGCATTTTATACACATTATTTCATTTAAAGCTCACAATAGTATTATGAACAAGGCAGATTTTATTAGATTTGCTTTAAAAAATAAAAAAAGTCTGGATATTTGATTCTATTGGCAGGGGGAATTTCTAGCATAGAAGCTCCCTTCACCAATGCAGATGGACAGCTCCTCCTCCTCTTCTGCTCCTCTGGCTTCTCCTGACTACAAATCTAGTTGAATTTCCCAATATGTTTGAAATGACAAATTTGGGGGGGGGTAGCTCAGTGGATGGAGAGCCAGGCCTAGAGATAGGAGGTCCTGGGTTCAAATCTGGCCTCAGATACTTCCTAGCTGTGTGACCCTGCACAAGTCACTTAACCCCCATTGCCTAGCCCTCACCACTCTTATGCCTTGGAGCCAATTCACAGTATCCATTCCAAGATGGAAGGTGAGGGTTTAAAAAAAAAGAAAGAAAGAAATGACAAATCAGATTGATTTCTGGGCTTGGCCTATCTAAACCAACCCCCAAAGAGAAGCAACTTATTGTGGAATGCTAAGAATACCAAGAACAATGAAACGAAGTCCTCATTCTCCCAGAATTTAGGAAATCAACCATTTGACTTTTCAGACAATAATCAGGGGCCGAACAATCAGTACTGCCCTCAAACAGAATGAAAAAGCCTATTGGCAGGGTGCCCAGCCCTGCTCTGATCCTTTATCATAACAATGACAACAATAGTAATAATGATAATTTAAGTATGACTTTAAGATCTGTAAAATGCTTTTACATATGTTAATTTGCGTGATCTTGACAATAACCCTATGAGATTGACAATTCCTATTTCATAAGCCACCTCCTAGGGAAAGAAGTCTCTTCCAGAGCACTAAAATAGGAGCCAGAAGATCTGGGTTCAAATTCTGATTCTGCCACTTCCTATCTGTGTGTCTTTGGGCAAGTCCTCTCTCTCCTAAGGCCCCAAATTCCTCAGGCAGAAAATAAAGAGGTGGAATTGGATGATGCCTAATGCCCTCCTAGTTCTAAATGGAATGGTCCTCCTTGCCACAATGACGCAGTCCTTTGTTCTGGAAATGACAGAATGAATGAAATTTTCTTTAAAAGATTAACTACTTGGTGCAGTATGAATTCCTTGAACATTTGCTGCCAATAGATTAATTTATGTTTGGCACATACAATTGAGTTTGGGATTTGGTTGTGAAAAGAACAGGTCCTGGAGACCAGAGAGACAGAATACAAACCAATGGATCTCGCTGGAAAAGATGGGGGTCCTGACGTTCTGAGAATCCCAGGTCCTTTTCCCTAGATGCCAGAGAAAGGTCAGTACTAGAAGCTGGCTAAGTCCCTCGGGAAGGCAGAGCTCCCAGGAAAGGGGGACGGGTTCATGTCTTGACTACTTAGGGTTTTTGTAGGGAACCTTTGGCTTTATTTTGTCAGATTAGCCAATGTCTGTCTTATAGTCCACGTCTTCAATGGAAGCTCAGAACCCTTCCCTCTCTTTTGTGTGGCCACCCAGACAGAAGCCAAAATCGGATGTTCTCGGGACAGGGCTTGGCTAGAATCACGGGCCAAATAGAAACCTTGAGGAGTTTCCCAAGCTGAACCGGGTCCATCTAAAGTCAGTGCTAACTCTGAGCTCTACAGTAATCAATGATTCTCGAACTGAATTCTGTTGAGTGGAGTGGCTCTATCCACGCTTCCCCAAACTGAAAAGGGTATTTTAAGGTACCATCCCAGCCCCAATGGAGGCGAGATTGGGGGATAGGAGCGAGGATATTTCTACAGCCTTGAGTGTCTAGGAGGTGCCTGCTTATGAGAAGGATCAGCGGAGTGCCCGGTTCGTCATAGTTCTCTACAAATCGCCGTGTTTTCTATCTGCCTTGCCTATCCCTGCGGTGGGGAATGGTGCCTGAACTCTACCAGTGGGGCACATTTGCCAAGTGTTCATCATTTAATTATATCAAATTCTAAGACAGAGCAGAAAGTGTTTAAACTAATCACCAGCAGTGCAGGACCAGTAGGCACAGCTGTGATGTCTGCCAGGGGGATTAATTATCTAGAACAATAGTCTCAAGCTGGGTCTAGCCTGGGATGCCACGGTGGGGACACTTCTCTGCCCTCCTATTTTGTCCAAATCCAATTCCTTTTCCCTGTTTCTCTAAAAGGAAAATACAAATCTCCTCATGCTGGCAGTACATAGAAGAAGGAAGCCTGGGGAGGAGGGGGAGAGGCCTTCATGGCAATGAGAGCATTTTGAAAGCTAAAAGGCGTCATTCAACATTCATTTATGATTTACCTTTCAGAAGTGAACTAAAATCACCTCCTCGGGGCTCACTTCAGGCGGGAGGGGAGACAAATAAAGTGGAAGGTTGACATGGCCTTTAAAAGCTCTTAAATAATTACCAATTTCAGAGTAAACAAAGCTTTCATGCCTGATTAGGCGATCCATATTATGGCTCCATTAACACGCTGTGGCACTTCTTCCCTCCATCTCCTCTATTTCAGAGCACACGGAGATGGGGCTCCAGTCATCACCCTTAATTGATAGCTAACAGAAACAAACTTCCTAAAAGGGAAAGCATTTCAGCGCCTTAATTTGATAAATTATAAAAGTTCATTGTTTCCATTTACACACCAACAAGGAAGCCCAGCACCATTCGTCTTTAATCATGTGCGTGCAGGAACCAGATAATGGCCTTCTTCCTTGTGCCTAGGCCTTGAGAGCACTCGGATGTGGGCCTCCCCAATTAAGCGCTGCTCAGGGAGGATGGGAGCTAATTGGGAAGAGAAGGCACCCTTTCCTTCCCCTCTCCTTTCCTCCACTTAGCGAGGCGTGTTCTTACACTTAGTCATCTACTCAGGCATGACTCAAAGGCTACTCGAGGGGTCCAGTCCCATCTCCGAACCTCTCCACCTTTAGTCATGCCATCATACATGAAACGGCACATTTTGTTCCTGCTCTGCATTAAGGCATAGAAGATTCAATTTCTTTATTCAATTAAAGTCAATCCAGGAAGGACTTTATTTCGGGTGCCCGTTATGTGCAATGTACTATGCCACACAATGGTGAGAAGAAAGCAGGAATGGTGCCTTTTCTCAAAAAGCTTATGTTCTGTTTGGGGGAGAAAGAACATGTACACAGGAGAGTAAAATTGCCAATAAATACAACGCAATTTCAGCAATGGTGATCTGAACAATGGGAAGAATGGGGAAATGCCTCTCATAGAATGTGGTCCTTGAGCGGAGACTCAAGGGGACCCGGTTGTTCTGAAAGGTAAAGGAGAAGAGGGAAGGTTCTTTGGGCGAGGTGAGGAGGCAGGACACAGGAAGTTGGATGTGAGCAAGCAAACCAGTTGGTTGGAACATAGAGTCAGATCATAGTGCAAAATGGTATCTAGTCAGAGAGGAAAGCAAGATCAGAGATGGAAATGTGGAAGGAAACTCAGAAGCCATCTAGTTCAACCTTCTTTTACAAAGAAGGCAACTGAGGATCTGGGAAGCTAAGCAAGTTGCTCAAGAACACTGAGGGGGGATTTGACCAGATATCCTCTGATCCCAGAGTTAGTACCATTTTCATTGGTCCATATTCCCAATGACAGGGATTTTCACGAGTTTCACGAGTGAGGAAGTCACATGATCATACTTATACCTTAAAGGTACCAGTTGGGCAGCTTAGTAGATGATGAATGTTCCCTGGGCACTGTTAACATGGTATCAGACATCAAACCTTGCTTGGAATAAATTGGTATAGACATTTAATGGAGACTCCTAAAGAACTCATCACCTTTGGGATAAGAGAGAGAGTCAGAAAAGTTGTAGACTATGAGGATAGAGGTGGTAGATATTGGGCACTACCAGCAAGACTCATGGGCAGATGGAGAAGCCATTCATCTTTCAGGCCACAAGGAAGAAGTGCCAGGATTAGGGAGAATGGGGACAGACATATCTTGAGTTCCTCTTCTCTGGGTTTGTAAAACAAGTCAATTAGGGGTTTTCTCAATGCAAAAGCTGGAAGGGTTGGACTAGATGGCCTCCCCAAAAGGCAATGAAGTACAGTGGAAAGAGCTAGATTGTCAGTTATAAATGCCTGAATTTTAAATCTCATCTCTTACACTTAAAACCATACAATCTTGGGAAAATCTTTGTGCACCTCAGTTTCCTTATATGTAAGTAGAGGAAGTTTGAATCTGATGATTCACAAGGTACCATCTAGCTCTCAGTTTAGGAGAGTTTGACATCATGACTCTCTGAACTGTTGATGATTTGTGGACACCCTTTTGCTTATATCTGGGTTCATATACACAGGGTTCACTTGTCATTTAACATCCTTCCTGGTTTAACTTCAACCTGTTTTCCTAAACTAGTTCCACATTGCTTCACTTCAGCCAACATGGCCTATATTTACTGCTCCCAGGAGAGGCCACCCTATCTCCTATGCCTTCATGCAAGCCATCCCATGTGCCATAAATGGTGTCTCAATGTTCACTTCTGCCCCTCGGAATCCTTGGCTCCTCTCTGGGTTCAGCTCAAGTGCCTCCTCCTACAAGAGTCCTTTCCTGGCCTTTCTAAGTTTCAATGGGTTCAGTGTAGTGGAGTGGGAAGAGTTCTGGATTTCCCATTCAACAGATCTAAAGTTTAAATCCTGATTCCTTTTATTCACTCCATATTGACTTCAGGAAAGTCACTTAATCCTCAGCGTTATCATCTGTAAAATGAGAGTTTCATATACAATGGCCTTTAAACTCGAATCTGTGTTTCTTACTCTCTGGAACCATTTTGTCTCCTCTTTACCTCAGTGCAAACTCACTGTCCACCATGAATTCTAAGTTCCTTCAAGGTACAGACTCTTCTGGTTTTTTAATTTGTTTATATACTCGTTGTGTTTATAACAGTGTGTGGCACATTAAACATTCTAAGAAATGATTCTAAAATGGCATCATTTTCTTAGAATTGGGCTCGGCATGAGATCGGGTTCCTGCAGTTCCAGTTTTCTTCAGCTGTCATTGGCTTCTGTGCTCTGAACACTTTATCAGAATTCATTTCAAAGGCCAAATGTCAATGATGTTCAAAGGAGGAAGTCACAGGGGAGAAGGAAGAAGAGGAAGAAGAGGTGGAGGAAAAAGATGAAGAAGAGGATAATAAAGAAGAAGAGAGAAGATGAAGAGAAAGAGGAGAGGGAGGAACAAAAGGAGGACGAAAAAGAAGAGGAGGAAGAGGAGGGATTTCTGCCAAGGACACAGGAACACTGACAACAAGGACACCTTTTCTCCAGCCCCCTCACTGCTGTGCAGTGCAGCTCCTGAGAAGCTCAAACTACATTTTTAATGAAGTGGCTCATTTGACAAAACACTTCAGGCTAAGAGGAAATCTTGCTCTAACCAGAATTGATGGGGAATGCTTCGCAGCAACATTAGCAGGATCTCAGCTTGTCCTTCAGCATCACTAGATGGGCTGAACTTTAACTGGCTCAGTGGATCAGCCAAGCCCACAGCTTTCTCTGCAATTTGTGGAGAGTTTCTTGAGCATTCCTGGCTCTCAGACTGATTAACCTCTCATTACCTTTAATGGAAGGTGTGGGGAGGAAGTTAATTTTCTTTTTGGTGACTCATGTTTCTTGGCTGTGAGTTACTGGTCTATGTTGACTCATTGTTATAATACCCCCTCTTAGTGCTGGAACTAGTTCATTTCTAGACCAGGGTGGTGGTGGTATGGGTTCCATTCTTGCCCTAGATGACAGCTGTGAGATCTCAGACTATCTTCAGTGCTATCCCTTTCAAGGGATCCTAACTCTTGAGCTAGAAGGAACCCAAAGACTGTCTAGTCTATGCTCCCCAAATCACAGATGAGGAAACAAAGGCAAAAGGCACTTAACTAAATGGCCCAAGGTCACAATGGCAGTGAGCATCAAAGGCAGGGTCTCAAGCAGGTACTTTGATCCCAGAGCTGAAGGCACAGAGATGGTAGAAGAAATGCTTAGTGTTTAGGGAACAGGAAGGAGGTCAGTCTGGTTGGGCCATGGACTGTAAAGAATGTGAAATGTACATTAAGCCTGTGAAAGAAGAACAGAGCCCAACTGAGAAGAATTTCAATTCATAAATGTCAGTTATTACGTGTATTCAGGGCTCCTTTTTAACCAAGGGAACATTATCCACCTTAAAAAAAAATCCTGTGCCCCTTTCTAAGCTACTTTGGAAGAGGAATATGATGCAAGGTGACTTGATGAGACAAGAACAGCCAGGTCATCTATTCTAAACACCCCTTCTTAGTCTCTCAGGCTAGGAATCTTCAGGATACCTGGGATTCCTTACTAACCTTCAGCTCCCATTTCCAGTCTATCATCAGACTACTAGATTTGCCTCAAAATTTCCATGGGATTCCCCATTTCCTTTCTGTTTTTCTCTCAGTTTCTTTAAAACTTTCTCCCACTCATATCTGAAGCATTGCAACAGTCCCAGAATTGGGTTCCCTGGTGCCAGTCTCCACCCCTGTCTACCCAATTCTTGATATCAACCCTGAAGATGATTTCTGGTCTTATTAGGGACATTTGAACCTTTTGTTTTTGGACAGCCTTTGCCTATTTTTTTCTTTAATTCCCATCCCAACTACCAATTCAGGAAAACTTAAGTTAAAGCTACAAACTCAAAGTTAAACTTAGAGTTCTTGTTATAACATGCTATTTCAGGAGGCAACAGAAATTCCATTTCTAACCCTAATTCTGCATGGTATGGTAAAAACAAACAAACAAACCAAAAAACCAAAGAATGTTGACCAGGTTGCAGAGTGGATGGAGCATTCCCATTGGAAAACAAACAAGCAATTCTTAAAGCATTAAAATAAATGCATTTCTTTGAATTGGGATGGCACTGAATAAGTAGATTAGTTTGAGTAGGGTTGTAATTTTAATTATATTGGCTCTGCCCACCTATGAAATATTAATATTTCTCTATGTTTTGGAAGATGTACTTCTCAAGGATTATCTCTTGGGGTCTCTTCTTGTAGGACATTGTTAGTGATATATAGAATTGTATAGAACTATGTATAGTGATATATAGAATTTTATGTCCTGCTACTTTGTTAAAATTATTGATAGCTTTGATTAATTTTTAGTTGAATCTCTAGGATTTTCTACATATATCATCGTATCATCTGCAAAAAGATATGGTTTTATTACTTCTTTGTCCATTGTGATACCTTCAATTTTTTTTCTTATCTTATTGCTATTGCTAGCATTTCTAGGATAATGTTAACTATTACTGATGATAATGGGCATCTTTGTTTTACTCTTGATCTTATATGGAAGGTTTCTAACTGATCCCCTTTACAAATAATGCTTGCTGATGGTTTTAAATATATACTTCTTATTAACCTAAGGAAAAATCCATTCATATTTATACTTTCAAGTGTTTTAATAAGGAATGAGTATTATATTTTGTCAAAGGTGTTTTTCTGCATCTACTGACACAATCATATGATTTTTATTTTTTTGTTGATGTAATCAATTATGTTTATAGTTTTCCTTATAGTAACCCATCTTTGCATACCTAGTACAAACCTTATTTGATCATAATGTATAATCTTTGTGATGTATTATTGTAGTCTCTTGGCTAATATTTATTTAGGTTTTGTCTCTATTAATTTCATTAATGAAATTGGCCTATTATTTTCTTTAATTTTTTTTTAATTTTGCTGTTCCTGTTTTAAGTCTCAGTACCACAGATGTTTCACAGATGGAGTTTGGCAGGACTCCTTCAACTGATTGTTCTAAATGATTTATTTAATATTGGAATTAGATGATCTTTAAATATTTGGTAAAATTAACTTGTAAATCCCTCTGGTCCTAATACCTGTTCCTTTGGAAGCTCATATATGACTTGTTTAATTTCTTATTCTAAAATAGGTCTACTTAAATATTCTATTTCTTCCTGTTAGTTTTTGCCATTTATATTTTTGTAAGTATTCATCCATTTTACTTAAATTATTAAATTTGTTAGCATATAATTGGGCAAAGTAACTACTAATAATTGCTTTCATTTCATCTCCATTAGTGTTAAATTCATGTTTTTCTTTTTTTATGCATGTGATTTGGTTTTCTCCTCTTTTAAAAAATCATATTACCCAGGCCTACAGATGGGAGGTCCTAGTTTCAAATCTGGCCTCAGACACTTCCCAGCTGTGTGACCCTGGGCAAGTCACTTGACCCCCATTGCCTAGCCCTTACCACTCTTCTGCCATGGAGCCAATACACAGTATTGACTCCAAGATGGAAGGTAAGGGTTTAAAAAAAATCATATTGCCAATGGTTTCTCTATTTTGTTGGAGTTTTATTTTAATAAAGTCAACTCTTGGTTTTATTTATTAATTCAATAGTTCTCTTACAATCAGTTTTGTTCTCACCTTTAACTTTTGGAATTTCTGATTTTGTTTTCAATTGGGGATTTTTAATTTGTTATTGTTTCTAAATTAAAAAAAATTAACACCCAATACAATGTTCTCTTCTTTCTCTATTTAATTGATATAAATGTTTAGAGATATAATTTCCCCCCTAATTACTGTTCTTCTTATATCTCATAAGTTTTGGTATGTTGTCTCATTTTCTTTAATAAAATTATTTATTGTTTCTATGACTGTTCTTAAACCCACTCACTCTTTAAGATTAGGTTATTTTGTCTCTAATTAATTTTTATCCTGTGATTTCATGGTCCCTAACTAAATATAATTGTATTACATTATGATCTGAAAAAGATGCATTTGATATTTCTGCTTTCAAATACCATGTGCTGCTAGGAAAAAAGGCATATTCCTCCCCCCCCCATTTTTCCTCATATATGATTCTCTCCAGATATCTATCATAACTTTTTAAAGATTTTCTTCATCCCCTTAACTTCTTTCTTTTTTTTTTTGGTTAGATTTATCCAGTTCTGAGAGGGGAAAGCTTAAATCCCCCACTACTATATTTTTATCCATTTCCACCTGTAATTACTTTATCTTTTCCTGTAAAAAATGTGGGTACCTTAACACTTGGTACATATATGTTTAGTATAAATAATGTTTCATTATATATGGAAACTTTTAAAACATAACATAGTGTTAAAATTATAAAAATATATTATTATTATATGATTATTTTATTGAACTAGAAACAATAAAGCACATTTGGAAAAACAAATCATCAAGAATATAAAAGAAAATAATAAAAAAATTTTGTTATGAAAGGAGAGGTCTACTAGTACCAGATTTCAAATTATATTATATAATAGTAATTATCAAAACTATATGGTACTTGCTAAGAAATAGAAAAGTAGATCAGTAGAACAGAACAGACATGTAACAAACAGTCATAAAAGATTATATACAATAACCTTGTGTTTGACAAAAGTAGAAATCCATGTTTTTGGAATAAAAATTCACTACTTAAAATTGTTGGGAAAATTGGAAAGCAATTTTGGTAGAAACTAGATAGAGACCAATATGTTACACCATTTACCAAGTTATGATCAAAATGAACACATGACCTAGGTTTAAAGAGATCTATTACAAACAAATTAGAAGAACAGGGAACATATTATCTATTAAATGTATGGTTAGAAGAAGAATTTATAAATAAACAAGAGATGGAAGGCATTTTGAAATGTTAAATAGATAATTTTAAATATTCTTAAAATTACAATTTTAAAATTAAGTTGAAAAGCTTTTGAACAAGTAAAACTAATGTAGCTAAGATTAGAAGGAAAGCAATAAGTTGGGAAACATTTTTACAGACAATTTCATGGATAGAAGTTTCATATCCAAAATGTATGGAGAACTTCATCAAATATTTAATTATATGAGCCATTCCCCAATGAATAAGTAGTTAAAATATAAGACAATTTTTGGATGAAGAAATTAAAGATATATATCCTATGTATATTTGAAATATATATATATACATATACATAGATGAAAAATGCTCAAATCATTATGGATTAGAGAAATACAAATCTAAACAACTCTGAGATATTATCTTATGCCTATCAGACTGGCTAAAATTATAAAAGGTCAAAATGACAAATGTTGGAGGGGTTTTGGGAAAATAAGGACACAAATACATTGCTGGTGGAACTGTGAGCTAATTCAATGATTTTGGAGAGCAAATTTGGAATCATACTCAAAGACTTTTAAAACACTATATACTTTTTGACCCAGTGATATCACTATTAGGTTCATTTCCTAAGATTATCAAAGAAAAAGGAAAAGAAGCCATACATTCAAAAATAGTTATAGCAGTCTTTTTGTGGTGTCAAAGAACTAGAAACTGAAGGGATGTCCATCAATCGGGGAATGGCTGAATAAGGTGTGTTATGTGATTGTAATGGAATATTATTGTGCCATAGGAAATAGTGAACAAGATGATCACAAAAAATATCTGGAAAGACATATGAAGTGATACAAAATGAGGTGAATACAACTAGGAAAACATTGTACACAGTAACAAAAATAATGTATGATGATCAACTGTGCATGACAACTATTATCGGCAAAGCAAGGACCTGGGACAACTCCAAGGGACTCATGAATAAAGAGGATCTCTACCACCATAGACATAGTCTGGATGCAGATTGAATCACATCACTTTTCACTTGATTTCCTCCATAATTTTTTCTCTGTGTGTCTTGTTTCACAACATAACAAACAAGGAAATATGTATTATATGTTCATATATGTACAACCTATATCGTAATACTTGCCTTCTTGGGAAGAGGGTGAGGGGGAGAAAAGGAGAAAAGGAAGGAGACAAAGAATTTTGGACAAAGTTAATGTGAGAATTTGCTTCTCTCTTTGATCAGCATATTTATTATAATTTATAACATTTATAAAATCATGTGTATTATATTATAGTATTATTTTATATATCATATTATTCCATACCTAAAAATAAAAATAAATGGTAAATTAAAATGCATTTAATGCTGTGACTTGAACTTAATATTACAGAATATCAAGAGATTTTTGAATGTTAAATCCTTCAGGAAAGGCAATGGGAGAGCTCTGGTTCTGGAATCTAGCTCTGTTGTTTGCTTTTTCTCCTTTTCTCCTTCTGAATTGTCTATTATTTCCAGCTTTCTTTTATGCTATGTGCAAAAGAGGGTAAAAATAATAACTGACATTTTTATAACATTAGAAGTTTATAAAGCACCTTCTCCACAGTAATTCTGTGAGGGAGATGGTATTTCCTCTGTTTTACAGATGAAGAAATGGGGCTCCAAAGTAGGGAAGCAGCTTGCTCCAGGTTACAAGGTAATAAGTCAGGAGCAGAGAACAGACATATCTGTTCATCTATGTATTTCATCTATGTCTTTATCCAAGCCATTGCCCCAAATACTGAATAGGAAAAGTTCAAATTCAAAGCTCTGTGACCCACAAAGAGGTACCCCCAAGGATGGAAATGACCTTGCCATAGGTTTCAGCTTCAACATAAAGGAAAATCTCCTAAGGATTTGAGCCAGCACCCAATGGAACAGGGTCCTTGGGGTTTCTGTCAGTCCATCAACATTTCTTAAGCATTTAGATTATTCCTTACTGAGGGTCTATGAGCAAAATCTAGATGACCATTTGCTCTATGTTCAGCCACAGATCAGACAAGATGGCTGTTGATGTCATCCAACTCTGATTCAAGGATTTTGTGACCTTCTTATGGGTCTTCTAATTGATAATCTTTAAGCTTACTTCATTAGTGAGCCATTCAGCACGTGGTGCTCCACCACATCCACCAGAAAGTCTGACTTTGCCTTGCTCAAATGAAGATGCGTCATATGAATCTATCTACCAGCTTCATACTGAGCCGTGTAATGGGGCTCTTCTGGATCTAGTTTTCTAATTGAGGATAAAAGAATCATTATCCTCATACAGTGGCCTAAGCAGTTCAGAAGGGATTATGATGACCAAGAATACCTGGGGGCCAGGAGAGAAAAGGATGTAAGGGAGGAGTGATGAAGGGGGGGGGGAAGGTGGGAAAAGGAATGAAATCCTAATTTTCACCATTCAGTATGTTGCAAAAAGGGGTCTTTCTGGGACCCTTGAGCTCGAGTGAGCCACTGAAAATGGGATTGAGCATCCTCAGGCTCTGAGCCATAGCTGGCTAACATTGCTTAAAGAAACAACACTACATGAGCAGCTGAATGCAGAAGTGATGGTGTTATTATTTCTTCATTCTAGAGCTGGTCTTTATTGTCCCATTATCCCTGCTGATTGAAATCCCTGCTCCCCTCATGTCCAATATTCTGGGTCCTTGGATTAAATTTAAATCAAGTCTTCAGACTTGCTTATTGGGGCCTGCTTCTTAATTGTCTTTCTTTTCTATTATTTGATGCCTTATTTTTATTGAATGGCTGTAAAGGGCCCACATGGCCCGGAGATTATGTAAGTGCCAGGAAGGGAAGCAATGGTGCTGGTAGCTTTACAGCTCAGAAGGAAAACATTGAACGAGGATTTGATTTCTTTTTTCTCCTCTCATTTCCACATCTGAAGCCTCCAAGAAAGGGAGAGGGAGATGCTCTTGGAACTGGAGGAGAATCGTCTGCAGGAAAACCTCCATTTTTAAACAAATCCATTCTGTGAATTTCATGGAAGCATCTCAGGCATATCTGTTCCCTCTTCTTCAGAACGATCCAGTGCGATTGCTTTGAATCTTGTCTCTGGGGCTTCGGCTGTTTTTAATTAGTGAGGTTTCCTTTGGGGGTTGAGTTGTTGTTGTTCCAGTGTTGTCCCACTGATTGATTTATTACAGGTTTTCATTACAATTCCAGACCCTGTTTCCTCCCAGGGCTCTCTGTTGCCTCCCAAGCGCACTCACCGCAAAGCTTTATTGAGCCTTAGAATGGAGCTATTGATGCCCACCAAAACAAAGCCCTCCTTTGCCCATTACTAATAACCATTGCCTTCCCTCCGTTCCTCATTCTGTCCTTTACAGCTGCTCTGGGAGAAGTATCTCGTGTCAGCTAGAGGAGGCTGTGTCTGGAAAAAGCAGGATCTTTGACCTGGAGGACTGGACTGGAAAATAGAGGACTTGGGTTCTGATTCTGGCTCTGCCATAGCACCTACATAGACTTGGGAAAATTGTCCTCTCTGTGCTTCTCCAGAATACGCTACAGTTCAATTAAAGTTATCTATGCACAGGGGCCAGTTAGGTGACTGAGTGGATTGAAAGCCAGGCCAAGAGACAGTTGATCCAGGGTTCAAATCTGGTCCCAGATATTTTCTAGCTGTGTGACCTTGGGCAAGTCACTTAACCCTCACTGCCTGACCCTTATGGCTCTTCTGTCTTAGAACCAATACATGGTATTGATTCTAAGATGGAAGGGAAGGGTTTTAAGAGAAAAGTTTTCTTATGTACAAGTTTCCTCATCTATAAAATAAGAAGTTCAGTCTACAGAAACCCTAAGATCCCTCCCAGCTCTGAATCAGTGACTTTGGGAGGATTTAGATAATCATAGCATCATCAGTTTAGAAGTGGAAGAGATTTTAGAGGTCATCTAATGTAGGTCTCTGTTTAGCCAATGAGGAAAAAGAGGCCAAGAGAAATTAAGTGACTTGCCTAGAGCCACAGGTAGCAAGTGATAGAGAAAGGATTTGAACCAGGTTTCTGATTCCAAAGCCAGTACTTTTTCCACTCTGCTAGATGACCCAGAACATCTCTTTTCATTATTGATTGTGGTCATACTGAGGAAAAATTTCTCCTATTCTGGTGGACCTTTTAGAAGCAGGAGAGCAGGGGCTGAGACTCAGCTATGTGACAATGTCTCTCAGCCTCACTTTACTCATTAGTAAAATGGAAATCAAGAAACCTACACTACCATCCTTATGGATTATTGGTGGGGATCATAAGAGAAAATGTGCCATGATGGTAAAAAAAATTGTGAATGGAGGCTGAATTTATGGAGTAATAGCAATGGGGGTTAGCAGGTTTCCTAACTCCTCAAATCACTTTCTCCCTTTTTATTGTATTGAGGCCTAGATAGGCAAATTGGCCTGCTTGAAGTCACAGAGATTTTGACAGAGATGAGATCATCATCATTTTCCTCTTTTCCTCCCTTTCTTCTTTTCCTTCCTTCCTTTCTTCTTCTCCTTCTTGTTCTTGTTCTTGTTATTCTTCTTCTTCTTCTCCTTCCCCTCTTCCTCCTCCTTCTTGTTCTTGTTATTCTTCTTCTTCTCTTTCTTGTTGTTGTTGTTGTTGTTGTTCTCCTCCTTCTCCTCTTCCTCCTCCTCCTCTTCCTCCCTCCTTACTTCCTGTGTTAGAATCAATACTATGTATTCATTCCAAGGCAAAAACGTGCAAACTGAAGTCTTCTTACTGTGAACTCAGTATTGTGATTTTTAGAATTTCTCCATCTTGCTTAGTCTAGCACCCAGGAATGTACACACCCACACTACACTGGCATGTGCTAGCAAGTGACAAATCAGAAACAACTGACTGTCCCCTGGGCTGTCCTAAACCAAGCTTGAGCCACCATTGGCACATGTGAGATGCAGGAAGTGACATAGAGAATGGTCTTTGGGAGTTCTTGGGACTTCCTGTGGGGAGGCTGGGTGCCAGTTCAATCCTGGAACTCGAGCCTGGAGGAGCTCCCTCAGACAGCTTCCTTGGGACAATCAAGTGGTGAGTGATAAGACTGACTCCCTTTTCCCTTGGCTCTCAGGGGAGGCCCCCTTGGCTAAGGCCTTGAACTCCTGCCTGGCTCAGCCTGAGCCAGAGCAGTTTAAATTAACTCTTTTTCCTAGATCTCTCTCTTTCTTTCTTCCTCCTATTGTAATTAAATCACCATAAAATTCCATTCTGACTTTAGTGCTTTATTTAGGATTTAAGAAATTAAAATCCCTGGTGACCAATAATTTTTATATTCAGTCTCAACCCTAAATTTACCCTTTACAGTCTCCTTCCCAAGTGATAAACCCATCATTCTCTGTCATAGTCATATCATATCTAGAAAGAAGCTGGAAAGTGGCCAGAGGAGGGAAGCCAGCATGGAGAGAAGATTTAAACTTGGTTGAAAATTTTAAAAACAAATTTTATTTAAAATTTATTTTTACTGGGAAAAGGGGAACTTGGGAGACATGACAATTATCTTCAAGTATTTGACGATCTGGTATGTGAGAGAAAGATTCCCCTCATTTTGTTCACCTTTAAAGGGCAGAATTTATATGAATTGCATTGGTCTGGACCAATGATTCCATTGACATGATGAACACCAATTCCCTCTATCAATGATCTCTAAATTTACAGTCTTAGAGAGTCGTTCAAAGGACTCATAACCAACAATTCCCAAGTGCTTTCTGGTTTGCAAAATACTTTACATTCATTGTGTAATAATTAAAAATAATATTTTTTCTGCCCAGATATATATATTATAAAGTTTATTGGAGGGTAGACAATGTTCCTATAAGTAACTTGACCATGTGTTGCCTAGCCTGCCAGTCTCTTCCTCATTCCCCCTTACCTGCCTGCTCTCTCTCTTCTCCTTGTGGTACTCTTGTTGGTCTCCCCCCTCCACCATTCTGCCCCAAACCTTAACTTTTATTCACGTACAGAACATATGGACTGTGGTATGTCAGGAATGTTTGATAGACAGGTAAAGTTACTCAGGAGGGGGAGGGGATGAGCTTCCTTGACACAATTATTTCATTTGAACTCCACAACATAAAGCTCTAAATACTATCCCTATTTTTCACATGAGCAAACTAAAGCTGAGGTCCTATTGTCCCTATTTTACAATTGAGGAAACTGAGGAAAACAGAAATTAAGAGACTTGCCTGGGATCACTCAGCTTTTGAGGTCAAATTGGAACTCAGGTCTTCCTGACTTCAGGTCCAATACTCTGTCCTCTGCACCATCAGCTACTTGTCAGCTTTAAATTAGATGACAGGGAAAGAACAATTTCCAAATGTGGAGAGCTGTCCAAAAGCTGAATGGGCTTCCACAGAAGGTAGTGGATTCTCAGTCAGTCAGTTAAAATTATGAAGTACTTATGGCCCAGGCATGTACTGAGAGCTGAGGATACAAGAAAGGCAGAAACCATCTCTGCCCTCAGGGGCAAGGAGAAACCATGTGAACAACTGTGTGTGTGTATAAATATACACACACACACATATATATACTATATATGTACTACTACTACTACTATATATATATATGAGATTATATATATAGTGAAACAGAAAGTAATGTTAGGAGGAAGGGAAATGGGGGTGTGTAAGCCAAATCCGCACTTTCCAGGAATTTTGTTGTGAGGATTAGAGTATAACAGAATGGCCAAGATGGCCCCTGACGTCTCTTTCAGGTCCCAACATGGCATTCGACAATTCTGTGATTTCTTTGGCTCGTTCATGAGCACAGTAAGTTTTCAAGAGAATTGACAAGTCCCAATAAAAAGAGCAAAAATAAAGCCAACCATACAGAATTCTGTTTCATAAAAATACCAAGTTACTTTATGTAACAATGCCCTTTCATCTGACTCACCACGGCTGCTGTTAGGACAGCTGGGCTGTCTTGCTTGGTTCCTTTCCTCGTACTTCAGGCTGATTATAGATAGCAGGTCAAATGTGCCATCTAGATTCTTGGAGCCATACTGGAACCTTTCTGCCCTGGACAGAAAGACAAATTGTCTTTATTCTCTCTACTTATCCACCCACAGCTTTGACTTTACCCACCAAGTACCTAGAAAGTGTGTCCAAAGACCATACTTCTCCACCACCAATAGAACTCCACCAATAGTTTTCCATGTAACCATAGCTCTGCCAACTCCAGGGAAGAATTTCAATTAAAAAAATCCATAGGTTCTTTTCTGTGGAAGCTCATTTATGGTTCAAGTTTTTTCTTTTGAAATTAGGTTGTTTTAGTTTTCTATTTCTTATTCTCTAAATGTGGGCATTTAACATGTTTTTGGAAATATTTCAACTCGACATAGAAGTGCTTAATAAAACTGATGTTGGGGCAGCTGGGTGGTTCAGTGGCTAGAGTGAAGCCTGCAGAGGGTTGGCTCTGGGTTTAAATCTGGCCTCAGATACTTTCTAGGTATGGGACCCTGAGCAATTCAATGAACCTCAGTTGCCTAACCCTTACCATTCTTCTTCCTTGGAACTGATATTTAGCATTGATTCGAAGACAGAAGGTAAGGGTTTAAAAAATAGAAGTGATGTAGGATGAAGTGAACAGACCCAGAGGAACAATTTAAGTGTTTAAGTGAAGGGATTTACAAGTCATTTTGATTATAGATTATGTTTTCAAGGATAAATAATCAAATATTATTCAATAATATTAATTATTAATATAAAATATTAATAGAACTATAATAATATATACACATTATATACTCTCTATATATATAAAATAATATAAATAACACAAAATTATATATAATTTATATAACATATATATAATATAAAAATAAAATATAAAATCTTTATTAAAAGCACAATGTAAAATATAAAGGAATAAACCTATGTGTGTACTTCAATCATAAAATGAATCACAGGAAGCAGTATAGAACATGGTATATACATATATATGCATAAGTCTATGTATATATACAACAAAGTGACAATTGTTTCTCTCTTTTTCTCAAGAGCTCGTCTTGAGTACTGCCCATGTTGCATGTTCAGTGTGCATGCCCCTACTCCCATTGATGGAGTCCACCATCAGTTTCTTCAGCAAGTCAGCATGTCTTGGACTGACTGCCCTTAGCTTGACCCCTTCTCCCTAGGGTCCCCAATTTCCCTCCATTGTAGTATTCCTTGGATCTTTGCTGAGATAGAAGCTGGCAGACTACCTCCGATTTCTTAATCTCCGCAGCTCCTGCTGTTTGGAAGGCAGTGCGTCTATTTTCAAAGGTTAGTGATGGCACACTTCTCATTGTCCAAGATGACCAACTCTGGTCTTAAGGCCTCTCCAAGTTCCAGAACTGTTGAATTTGTCCTGATGCCCACTTGTGTGTGCGGCTTTTAATTTGGGCGGCACTTTGACAGCTCTACCAGATCTCCTTAAAATACTTTTGTGTAATAGCCCCATTCCATTAAGGGTGTTCCTGTGGGAGCGTGCTTTGATCCACAGTAATGACAACCCCTCTCTCCAGAGTCTGGTGTCCTGGCTCCATTCAATGGGACTCAGGCTGCTCTGGCTCGGGGAATGCACTGCCAGTCTGCAAATCAGATAAAAGATCCTTCCCTCATCAGAAAACGAGGCCCCAGTTATTGGGGTAATGGAATGCTCGGGTTTGCTGACTAGCTCCTGTCTGAAATAATGTCTTAGCACATACTTCAAATTCCTCTCCGCTTGTCATAGGGTCAGCAGATTGACCAAGACACCACTTGTTCTTGTCCACTCAAGTGCGATTTTAGCTGACAGGCATTGGGAGGCTACCATGGTTGGGACCAGATGTTACATGCTACTGTGCTCTTATATTCAAACCCTCCTTCCTTAGAGCCATTAAAATAAATGGTCCAAGGCCTCAGTTGGCTTCATTGCTCCCCATATCTCTAAGAGAATGATGAGGCAGGTGGTTCAGACAGGTTAGATTCATCCCACCCATTTTAAATGGGAGATGCAGGGATCCACATTGGTTTTGTGGGGGAAGCATAGCTATGTCTTGGGATCTTTTTCAATTGTTCTGTTTTAGCCTTCAGCACACTTTGGAGGTCCACACTATTCTTAATGAAGAATGAGATACAGAGTGGGAAGGAACTATTTACTGTATTTACTTTCTACTAAGAAGCCAATTTATACTTTTCCACAAAGTCTTATCTGTAGTCATATTGTTTATAATATGCTTTGCAGGATTTGCAGCATGGACCCCATGGGGATTCCAAGGTAAGAAAAAGTGTTTTCCTCAGACACTGCTGAAATCCTCCGACTTCATCTGAAAATATATTGGGAGGGAGAATCTAGTGACTCAGTAGATAGAGAGCCAGGCCTGGAGAAAAGAGGTCCCAGGTTCAAATCTGCCCTTAGACATTTTTTAGCTTCTGTGACTCTGGGCAAGTCAGTTAACCCCAATTGCCTGGCTCTTCTGCCTTGGAACCAATACACAGTATTGATTCTAAGACAGAAGGTAAGGATTTGTTTAAAGAAATTATACAGAGAATGCCCCTTCTTTGGGCCATCAATAAACACAGACATTAGTTCTTTTTAGGTGATGATCTTGTTTATGTCTCGCATTTTAATAAGAGAGAAAAATATGTCCGTCACTATGGCCAAATCTTTCCCATACACTAAGATATTGATTCTACTCTTGTACAAAATTTGACCAGTTGCAGTGTTAAATTAAAAATGACGCGACTAAGAGGGAAGCCCTGATTCATTCCTGCCTTGATGTTAATGCCTGATATAAGGCCATCTCTTGTGTAGAAAGAGACCCCCCAATTCCATTAGACTCTATCTCTAATGTTTATGACCTCTCTGTGCATACTGGCCCATTTTAGTGCTCAACACATTTATTTGTGTGGTGCTGTACTAAATGTGTTGGTTAGACCAAATCAGCTCACTCCATATATTTTCCTTTTTGTTAGGATTCATCTAAGACAAGGCTGTAAGAGGAAGTCATGCTCTCGGTAGCTGCCAATCGACATGAAGCCCTTTTGATTTCTGCTGATGCTCCAACTGATGAGTCCTTTAGACAAAGCAGAGGCATCAACCTTACCCATGGTGTTACTCAAGGAAATAGATCTCTAGGGGAAGAGAAGATTCCTACAACCTCATTTGTAAGCAGCTGTAGATAACTATTTGAAAAACTGTGGTTACAAAATGTCCTTTGGGATCCATCTCCTTCCAGAACCACCATTTAATGCCACTCAGTTCTATTCTTATGGCATTTCAACCTATCCCACATCCTGACATGCCTCAGTTTATCAGAATCAATGCAAAGTGGAGTAAGTGAAACAGCCACTCTGGAAAGCAAGCAAGTTTGAGGGCTGTAAGAACTATGATCTATGCAATGGCCATTCATGATCCCCAAGGACCAGTGGTGGAAGAGATTATCTTTCTCCTGACCGAGACGTGACAGATAGAGGCTACTCAATGAAACAGATATTTTTGTGTATAATCCATGAGAAAATTTGTTTTGCTTGACTAGGCATAGTTGTTACATGGAATGCTTTCTTTTCTCTTTTTTCCCCCCTAATAGGGGAGGGAGTTAGGGAGAGAAAATAGATTTCTGTTCATTAAAAAAAAATAAAAAATTGAGTGGTAGGGTATATTGTAGATATGAAACATTATAAGATTGCTATATTAGTGTTAATGTTTTTCTTTGCTAGAAGAGATCTCTCATGGATTGAGGTAAATGTTTGCTGTGTAAAAATGTGTGTCAAGATGGTTTTTAAAGAATTAAAAAAGAAAGAACATGTAGTATGTAGCCACTTACATTTCTTATTCCTGGTAAGAGGACCAGGTACAATTTGTATTCACTTTTTGCCATGACCTTCTCTGAATGCTCCACTTTTTCTGGGCCTCAGAGAACTTCAGCTTCTATTACGATACTGCCATTTTCTATTTCTAGAGAGGTTAAGAATTTACAAAGGAGTTTCCTCAAGATAACCCTTCCAAATAGGCATATCATCACGATTTGACAAAGGGGGAAACCGAGCCTTGGAAAGTCGGAGTAACTTTTCCCAGAGTCGTATAACTTGCAAATGCCAGACTTACGAAGGGAATGGATGTCTATTAACCTTCTGGGAGTCAAGTTGGGTGCTGGATCTTGACACTAGCATTACTCCAACTCTGACAGATCCCATCCAGTTGAAAAGACCGTGTGTGTGAATCCCATGAAAGGCTCATATATGTCTGACTCAGTCAAGGGTGGAGAAGACTTGGCTGCAGAAAGATGGTTTTTCAAAAGCAGTTTTAAATTGGCAACTCACAGAAATCTGTATCAAACTGTCAAAGGATCATGACCTGTCCCAAGGACAGGACCTTCCTAGGCTAACTCCATCGCCCTTTAAGGGTTATAGTCAAGTGAGGGAGATTCCACAAGTGCTGTTTCCCTCATGGGGCCGTTATAGGATGCTAGAAAACATCGAGGAGCATTAGGAGTTTTAATTGATTATGTTTTAATTGATTAATTTGTTTTTTGCATTAAAAATCCAGTTAACTCCCTTCTTCCCTCCTCCACCCCCATTAAAGAAGGCATCACGGGGCACGCAGAGGGCTCTATATGTACACATATATGTAAGACTGTCTTCCTTATTTCCATTATCAGCTCTCTCTGGAGGTGGACGTACACAAGTCATTCTTCCAGCCGTATTTCTGTTGCTGTAGAGAACGTTCTCTTGGTTCTGCTCGCTTCACTCTCCATCATTTCATGTATTATTGGCCCTGGAATGGCCTGAACTGGAAGCAATAAGTCTCCTACCTGGTGGACAGACAGCGAACATGTGGCCCTCGTCCTTGCCTCACCGGAGGCTATAGATGAAGGTGTTTCAGCTCCCACAAGGCAGCTCCGTCTCCTATTCGGACAAGCAATTCTAGGCTGTCGCTGTGTATCATTACCTAATGCTACAACTCCAGGTCACAAGGATGGGAGTTGGGCAGTAACTCGAGCTACCACGCCCCCGCCAGGGACCTTTGTATAGGACCAGCCGGACCACATGCAGAATGGAGTGATAAAACGAGCCAAGAAAGAGGCCATAGTGCCCCCCACTCGTCTCCTTCCCCTTGTCTGGCTTCTCTAGATATTCTGTGGAACCGAAGGGAAGAGTGGCTCTCATCACCCGCTGGACGGCTCAAGTAGGAGCCCCAGAGCCTACGGAAGCCTGACAGAACCATAATGCTTTGCGAGGATAGCCTGAGGAAACTGGCAGGAACAGGACTTTTCCAGAGAAAGCGGCTGTTTCCCTAGAAGAAGCCGATGCTTCAAGCTCCCGAGCCCTTGTCAAGAGGAAAGGGTTCAAGACTAAATCAGGACTCCAGACTCCCAGAACATCCCTCCCCCCGAGCGGTGTGGGTTTGGGCAATACAAGCCAGCAGTCCTGTAGCTATGGGCTCCTTTCTTAGGGAGGGCTTCCACGTGCAGAGAAGAAGGAGACGCGGAGCCCCCACCTTTCCTCTGATGTCTCTCTCTCAGGTGGTTCCGCTCTGCCTGGTCAATGGGGCCAGACTGAGGGGACATAAGGCTGGACACCTCTAATGAACATTTCACTGCCATCAGCTTCCATCCCTTTCACGCCTCCACACCGCCTGAGAAGGGGGCGCCAGTCCTCTCATCCTGGACACATCGGGGTAGACTCGCACCTCCTGCACTTTGATGGTCTCTGGGCCATTACATGTCCTAGTCAGAACTACCTGAATCGCTGTTTCCATCAAAGCTCCATCGCTGCTTCCTAATGAAGACTACATCAAATCCAGAAACCAATGGGAAGAGCGGAGTATCTCTGGAAGGGCAGAATAGTAAGAGTACACGGAGCACTGAACTTGGAGCATGGAAGACCAGGATTCCAATCCTGCCTCAGGCTCTTATTGGCTATGTGAACTTGGTTAAGTCCCTTGGCTTCCCTGGACCTCAGAGTCCTTGTCTCCATTTTAATGGAGGGGCGGGGCTTAAGGATCTCTCAAATTCTCCTCTGGCTTTAACTTTCATGGGTCTCAACTTGTCTGAGACCTTCAGGCAGAGGCAGTTGGGTAGTGAATAGAGTGCTGGACTCAAAGCCTACAGAAACCAGGGGTTCAGATCCTGCATTTCACACTGACTAGCTGGATGGTCCTGGACAATTTGCGACATTCACGTGGGCTTTAGTTTCCTCACCTACAAAATGGAGATAACACCTCCAGAGCAGGTCGCTGAGGGGCTTGGACTTCTCTGGGTGTGTTTATGCATGCCAGGAATAGAGATGCTCTATAAAAGCTTGTTGCTAGATGGAAATGAGACGGGAGCAAAATGTTTTACCAACCTTAACATAATATATAAATGCTGGCTGTCCTCTCCTGTCCTAAAGGTTTGGGGAAAAGACAGCTTAACCAGTCAGAAAAGTTTGAGAGAAGCGGAGCCCTTCCATCCCTCCTCCAAGTGGGCTCCATTGCTTTCCCACTAGCAGGAAGCTACCAGAAAAGCATCCTCAGAGCGGAGTTCTAATAATGTTTGTGTTCCGGAAATGTGCAAGTGAGTGGAGGAAAAGAAACCAAGCTGAAATGTGAGTAACTCCCTGAAAGCTCTCCAGCCATTGAAACAACTCCAAGCTATAATGGGCAATTGTCTATCCCCAAATGACCATTCATTCTCTTTATGTCTGAATCTACTCAGCAGAGGAAGCCTTAGCTATTTAACACTGGGGTCAAATGCTTAATTCAGCTCTTTCCAAATGGAGACTGAAATTGTAGATTGTAGCTTGCGAGGAAGTGTCTGGTTTGCTCAGCATTCTGTGTCCTCCAGAGCTTCTTGATGGGAAGTGAGCATGAATTGTAGGGTGCAAGTTTGGGTTTGCCTAGGGGAAACGTTTTCTTTTGGAGCAAATGTCAAATTTGTCATTTCAGTTAGATCAAATTCTGGTGTGAGCTTTAAGGATTAGCAGGTTCAGAGTCGAAATAAATGTCACATGTGGATATGATTGTACACAGACTTTCTAGAAAGAAAGAATTTGATCCTGTAAAATATTGCTCAGAAAAACTAGATGATTGGGACCAAATGGGAGGGCCTTGGAGACAGGTAAAGCTTGTCTAATAAAGTATTTGATTGTTCTTTCTTTTTTTTCTCAAAAGAAATGGACGTGCAGTATCCTATGTTCAAAGAAATCATTGGGTCCAACCCTCCATCTCTGGCTAGATTTATTCCATCTGTTCCCTAATGATAATGAAAATGAAAGTGATGATGATAGTGATAATAGCTAACTTCCTAGAACAAGGTTGGCAAAATGTCTGGCATTTATTAAATCATTTGTGCTTCCCTACATCCCTGAAAGGTAGATGGCAAATGAGAGTCTGACCTGATCAAATGAGATAAGATTTGTAAAGTGCCTAGCACACAGTAGGTGCAATACCATGCTTATTCTATGCTCTTCCCCTTTCCCTTGGTAAAGACTTTCATAGAGGGGAATTTCTTCATTTGATTTTACTTTAATATATTTTCCGATTTCCTATAATATTTCCTATTTCCATAGACAATGCAAATAAAAAACAACTCAGTTGATTTGCACCTCTTCATTGAATTGATTGCATTCTGCACATTTATCAAATATTTATTCTTTGCAAGGCAAACCACTCCATTCTAATGAACATTTATTAAGCACTTACTGTTTGTAAAGCATTATACAAAGCACTAGGTCCACAAATACAATTTGGGAATTTTCCCATGGTGACCACTTAACTTTAGATTTTAAATCAAGACACTAAAAATTATCTTTACAGTTTTGGCAATTCACAGTGTTGGCAAACCACATTTTCATGGTTACACTACTGAATGCATTAATCCAAAGCAACCAGCTACAGAAAACCAGGTGGTGGTAAGTAACTTACTTGCAACAGCTCAGAAATATCTATTGAGCTTCTTTACTAGTAGAAAACTAATACCTGATGAAGCAATCATGTTCTGACAAGCTGAAGTTGATAAATATGTAGGACACAGTCATGTCTTACTACATATTCAAGGAAATAATAGCCAAGATGCTAACTGGATACAAAAAGACTAGGAATGGAATGGGGTAAATACTAACCATCCTAAACAAAAACTTAATAACAGAACAATGTGTAGAATTCAGAAAATTAGTAGAAGAAGCAAACTGCGTTGACTTTTTTTAAAAACCCTTCCCTTCTATCTTGGAATCAATACTTTGTATTGGTTCCAAGGCAGAAGGGTGGTAAGGGCTAGGCAATGGGGGTGAAGTGACTTGCCCAGGGTCACACAGCTGGGAAGTGTCTGAGGTCAAATTTGAACCTAGGACCTCCCATTTCTAGGCCTGGCTCTTAATCCACTGAGCCACCCAGATGCCACTGAGTTAACTTGCTATGTGTGAACAATTCCTCTGCTCCCCTTCTGATGCATTTCTTCAAATTTCACATTTCTCTTTGCTGCTGATCATCCCCTTGTTCACATATGTTATAGAAACCAACAAACTAAAAAACTGTACGTTAAAGAAGTAAATTTAAAAGATTATAGAACTGTATACTTTCTAATAGAAAAAACCAGAATACCCCTCAGAAGAGGAATTCTATATAAGATCAAGTGACACAAGCAACTGCTCTGTCTTCTTAAATGATGAAAGTAAAATAGAAACCAGAGACCATATGCTAAAAGAAATAAAAACTAGAAAACAAAGGAAATGTTGAAGTTGCAGAATGTCAACAACAACAAAATAAAAACAGAAAAGACAAAAAAAAGAACAAACCACGACCTCAGCAATTTTCATATTGTTCAATGAAAGATTAACACCAATTGTACAGTGGATGATAGAAGAATCAGAAAGTTACATTGCACAAATTGCAAATCCAGGAGGAGAAATAGTAATAATAACTATAATGGAAATGGTACTACCAAGAATGAGCAAATTCACGACAGCATATGAATTAATAGCAGAAAAAGGGTTTATTTTGTATCCTGCAACTTTGCTAAAGTTGTTGATTATTTCAATTAGCTTTTTGGTTGAATCTCTAGGATTCTTTAAGTAGACCATCATGTCATCTGCAAAGAGTGATAACTTGGTCTCCTCCTTGCCTATTTTGATGCCTTCAATTTCTTTTTCTTCTCTAATTGCTACTGCTAGTGTTTCTAGTACAATGTCAAATAGAAGAGATGATAATGGGCATCCTTGTTTCACTCCTGATCTTATTGGGAATGCGTCTAGTTTATCCCCATTGCAGATGATATTAGCTGATGGTTTTAAATATATACTGTTTATTATTTTTAGGAATGACCCTTCTATTCCTATGCTTTCTAGTGTTTTTAATAGGAATGGGTGTTGGATTTTATCAAAGGCTTTTTCTGCATCTATTGAGATAATCATGTGATTCTTGTTGGTTTGTTTGTTGATGTGGTCAATTATGTGGATGGTTTTCCTAATATTGAACCAGCCCTGCATCCCTGGTATAAATCCTACTTGATCATGGTGGATGACCCTTCTGTTCACTTGCTGGAGTCTTTTTGCTAGTATCCTATTTAAGATTTTTGCATCTATATTCATTAGGGAGATTGGTCTATAGTTTTCTTTCTCTGTTTTTGACCTGCCTGGTTTTGGAATCAGTACCATGTTTGTGTCATAAAAGGAGTTTGGTAGAACTCCCGCTTTGCTTATTATGTCAAATAATTTGTATAGTATTGGGATTAACTGTTCTCTGAATGTTTGATAGAATTCACAGGTGAATCCATCAGGCCCTGGGAATTTTTTCTTAGGAAGTTCTTTGATGGCTTGTTGGATTTCATTTTCCAATATGGGATTATTTAAGAATTCTAGTTCCTCTTCTGTTAGTCTAGGCAGTTTGTATTTTTGTATATATTCATCCATATCACCTAAGTTGGTGTATTTATTGCCATATAATTGGGCCATGAGAGCACAGTCATCTGCAAAGAGAGCTTCCAGGATGAGTCTCTCTGTTGTCTTTGTTTTTGCAGTCAGGTGGCGAAGGTCGAATAGTGAGCCATCCAGTGGGTATTTGATGTAGACTCCCAGGTCTAGATCCATCACAGCATGTTGTAATACTTGGGTGAAAAATAGGTTGAATAGTACTGGAGCGAGGACACAGCCTTGTTTCACACCATTGGAGATGTTGAAGAGATCGGAAGTCTCTCCACCAGATAGGACTTCCCCTGTCATGTCGACATGAAAGAGCTGGATCAGTTTGAAGAATTTTTCTGGGAAACCGAGCTTGCTAAGGATCACCCACAATGCGTCCCTGTTCACTGTGTCGAACGCCTTTGTCAGGTCTATGAAGACAATGTAGAGACTCAGGTTCTGCTCAAAGCATTTTTCCTGCATTTGCCTCACCATGAAGACCATGTCGATGGTACTGCGCTCTGTTCGGAAGCCACATTGTGATTCAGGCAAGTTCTGCTCTGAAACAGATGACAGGAGTCTGTTGAGTATAACACAGGTGAGGATCTTTCCAGCAGTGGAGAGTAGTGAGATGTCTCTGTAGTTGTCACAGGCTGCTCGTGAGCCTTTGCTCTTGTATAGGGCTACGATGGAGGCATCTCTGAGTTCTGGGGGCATGTCTTCCTCTTCCCATATGCTGGTCAGTACTATGTGGAATGCCTGGAGCGCCTTTCCATTTAAGGCCTTGTCCACCTCGGTTGGGATCCCGTCTTTACCGGGTGCCTTGCCTGCACTCATTTTTTTAACGGCTTTTTGGCCTTCCTCTATTGAAGGAGGGACATCAAGTTGTTCAATGGAGTGGTTTTGGGGGATCTGGTCAAGGGCGCTTTGGTCGACTGAAGAGGGTCAGTTGAGAAGCTGACTGAAGTGTTCTTTCCACCTGTTGCTGATGCCTTTTTTATCTTTTATGAGAGTGTCACCGTCAGAGGATAGCAAGGGAGTGGTGGTGGGTTTTGATGGTCCATAGACAGTCTTGAGGGCACTGAAAATTTGTTTGTAGTTTTTCATATCAGCAAACCACTGGATTTCTTCTGCCTTTTTTTCTCACCATCGGTCTTGCATCTTCCTGATCTCACGCTGTGTCGTGGCTTGGAGAGACTTGAATCTGTCCTTTTTAGGAGCAGAGTTTGGGTTATTTTGCCACTCCATAAAGGCTTTATTCTTCTCGCTCAATAGGTCTTCAATAGCAGTGTTGTTCTTGTCGAACCAGTCCTGGTGGTTGCGTTGTTTTGGGCCTAGGACTGCCTTTGATGTTTCCTTCACTGCGTCTCTGAACTGGTTCCATTTCTCGGTTGAGCTTCCAGTGAGTGGTCCCTTGGCAGACAGCTTGCTGTCCAGGCAGGACTGGAATGTTTGCAAATAAGATGGATCTCTAAGATGACTCACGTTGTAAAATGCATGAACTATCTGGGCGCGTTTTGGATGGTGAGGCTCAATGCGCATTTGAAGAGTCACTCTAACCAATCAGTGGTCTGTCCAGCATTCAGCTCCTCTCATGGCTCTGGTGATCTTTACATCCTGAATGTCTCGCCGTCATACAATGATGTAGTCAATGAGATGCCACTGTTTTGATCTTGGGTGCATCCATGTTGTTTTATATTTGTTCGCCATTCTGAACACAGTGTTCGTGAAGGTGAGTTCGAACTCTGAGCATTTGCTGCATAGCAGTAGGCCATTGTTGTTCATTTTGCCCACGCCGTGTTTGCTGAGCACTCTTTTCCATCTTTCATGGTCCTGGCCAACGTGGGCGTTGAAGTCTCCCAGTAGTATCAGCTTGTCATTTGTGGACACTGAGTGCAGGATGGCACTCAGGTCAGAGTAGAACTGCTCGATGGTCTCCTCTGTGCTGGTCAGTGTTGGGGCATATGTGCTGCTGATTGTGGCATACCAGTCTTTGCTGAGAGGTAAACGGATCTTCATGAGCCTCTCGCTGATGCCCACAGGCAAGTCTGGCAGCTGTTTGAGCAAACTGGTCTTGATGGCCAGGCCAACACGGTGGATTCTGTCTTCATTTGTGGCTCTACCTTTCCAGAAGAAGGTGTATCCAGTGGTGGGTTTGCTGAGTGATCCCTCTTCTGGGAAGCGTGTTTCACTTAAGGCTGCGATGTCGATGTTATATTGCGCCAGTTCTTTACCGATTAGAGCTGTTCTTCTCTCAGGTCTTGGGGTGTTCTCTCTATCAAGTAATGTCCTGATGTTCCATGCTCCTAGTAGGAGTTTCTTTGTATTTTTTCTTTGATTTTGAAAAACCAAATAGGAAGAGATGCAAACAGTGGTCTAGCTGATAACACACCACACACCACAAAGAGAAGGCCAATACAGAACCAATCTATAAATGAACACATACAGCAATTTTTGTGCAGTTGACAGTATAAGACCAGTATATCCACATGGACCAATATTTGATAAATGAGGACACTACGATGAACCACCAGAACTTAAAACAAAAGCTCCATTCATTTGCAAAAATAATCCACCATGTCAAATATCCCACAAACCAATTCAATCAAAACTCAGAAAGCAGTCCAAAAATCAACACCTATGCTTCATTTTGCTGGAGAGGAAAACTAACAATAAAAGAAACACTAAGAGCACCAAACTTATTTAATCCAATTACTCACACCTTCAAACTAATCAACTACAAAGGATGATGACCTGACTGCCAAGGAAGAATGCAGTTTCCAATAGTGCCTGGAAAACAAATACCTTATTTCCCTTACTAACAAATAAAACCAAATATACTAACCATATTTACTCAATAAAGTTTGCAGTGATTAAGCATCAAATTGCCTAAGTCTCTGTCTCTTGGAAAACCAACTAAGCAGGTCATACTACTTTAAATTAGGCTGAGTGGGTGGGACTGCCATTCACTGACCTATTATATGCCACCCACTACTTATCTACCAACCATTGCAGTATAATGGAAAGAGAATGAGATTTGGAATTTCCATGCCTCAGTTTCTTCATCTGTCAAATGAAGGACTTGGACATGACCTATAAAGTGCCTTTCAGCGCTAGAGCTATGATCATATGATCCCAAATTCCATCCATCCATGTCTGAAGAGTTGAATAACTATGAATCAACATTTAAAAGGAAGACCATAGTCAAGCTAAGTCAAGAAACATTCATTAAGTGTTTATTCTATGTCAGGCATTTTGCTAAGCACTGGTCATATATAAAAAAAAGTAGAAGTAAAAACAAAACAACAACAACAAAAACCCAACTTCTTCCCTCAAAGAGCTCCTTCATAATGGAGAAATTAAATTAGAGTTTATCTTCCATCCAAATGTGGTCAAAAGAAGTCCTAAGTTAATTAGTTGATATATGGTATAATGGGAAATACAGTGGATTTGGAGTTAGGAGACCTGGGTTCAGATCCTGCTTGGTTACTTGGTATCTGGATGTCTTTACACTAATCATTTTTTGCCTCTCTGGACATTAACCTCCTCATCTGTAAAATGAGGGGGTTGGACTAAATCTTCTCTAAGATCCCTATCAAAGCTAATATAGGACCAGGAGGCTGGAGAGTGCTAGACTTTAGCCCAACATGACAGTGCTACTGTAAGCTTGGTGCATAGAGGAATTGTAAGTCAAGTAAAGAAGAATTTTTAAGCATGTCTGTGTCATTGAGGGCATTTATTTGCCTTTGTATGTATTGAATTTATAGGGACTTCAGCTCATGTGGCCCATTATTTTAAAAGCTTAGCTGCTTCTGCCATAGAGTTTTCTGTTTCTCCCATCCATTCTATCTGTAAAACACAAAGCTTCTTTTGAAGTTCTTTACTGATAAAAGTTAATGCTGGGGGGCAACTGGGTAGCTCAGTGGATGGAGAGCCAGGGCTAGAGAGGGGAGGTCCTGGGTTCAAATCTGGCCTCAGACACTTCCCAGCTGGGTGGCCCTGGGCAAGTCACTTGATCCCCATTGCCTAGCCCTGACTGCTCTTCTGCCTTGGAGCCAATACACAGTATTCATTCCAAGATGGAAGGTAAGAGTTTAAAAAAAAGTTAATGCTGGTCTATAGGTGTTTTCCCTTTGAATGTAAAATGTGGGGGATCCTTATTTCAAAGCGAGATGAAAAAGGAATCCATTCCCCCTCTTTTCATGAAACATTTGAGCTCCCTTTGAGGAATATCAGCCATGCCACTTTTCTTGAGTCGTTTCATCAAATACTTTATGTCATAGAGAAGGAAAAGCCCATCATCCGTTCTTGTTCAATTATCCACACGAATGACTACAAAGTCTGTGAAGGTGGGCACTGGCTGTCAAGTCCTCAACATGTGATGCCATCATGGAGATACAACTGTGGCAGGCTTTGAAAAAGGATTAAATCTGTCAACTCTGTGTTTGATGGAGTAGGATGGGGGCAGAAAGCAGTTCATGGAGGGAGCAGCGACCAGCTGGAGAAGATGGAGAACAAAATGAATTTTACCAGACTTTCTGTTTCATGAGATCATCACCAAGCTGGGATGTGGCCTCAGCAAAATAAGGATCTGGTTTAGATTTGGGCGTCCACGATTTTCAGATGGTGCTCCGCTCCTGGAATCCAAAGGCAATGGCATAGGGGATACGGTATTGTATTTGGAACCAAAGGGTCAGGGTTCAAATTCCAGTTTTACCGTGCAATGCTTAGGTGACCTTATTCATGTCTTTTCATACTTCTAGACCTGGCTTCCTTGTCTAAAAGGAGAAGAAATGGAAGTAAACGGCCTCTAAAGTCTCTCCGTTCAAATCCTTTTGTTCTAAGCTTGAGCATGACTTTGCCTTCTCTCCAGTCCCTAGGAAATATAAAATCAAAAGGAGGTGCATAAGCTTTACTCTGGGACTATGACAGCCTGATACAGAGGAAAGGCTTCAGGATTCAGGTTCAAATCATGCTCTCCCACTTACTACCCCTTTGACCTTGGGCAGCTTACTTAACATCTTGAGGCCTGAGTTTCCTCTTCTAAAAAGTGAGTAGATTGACTGGAGAGCCTATGTAAATGAATAAGTGAAGGCTGAAGAGGCTTTTCTAGGGCACATGCTGGGCATCAACACTTTGCCATGAATACAAGCCAGAGTCAGGCCCGGCCCTCCAAGAGCTCCCTGGGCATCATCAATGACATTTCAAGAGCAAGATGGAAACATAAGGGAAGAGCTCACTCCCCTTTCTCTGCTGCCATGTTGGTCAAAGTCCCATGCGAAGGTTCATAAGATCGGAATCACACTCATGCTCTTTTCCTCCAGTGGCATTTGCCTATATTCTATACTCAAAAACAACCCAGAAAGGGAAGCCTCACTCATGCTTGCCCTTTGATTTCACCAGAAAACATCTCTATGAGCTGGATGTCATCAGGCCCACTCCCATCCCCCAGCTCATCCCTTCTTCCCATTTGTTAACTCTGGGGAATTTGTGCAAATTCAATTTCCTGGAAGAAGCATCAATTCCCCTTCCCATTGTCTAGATTTCCCTTTGGTGTTTCAGACTCAAAATGTCCTCAGTGGAATTCAATATCTTCTCCATGTAACCCATTCTCTCCCCAATTTTCCTGTTTCTATCCAGAGCATGTTTTCCTGATTTTCCTAAAAATTCCTAATTATGAACCTCAGAGTCAGCCTATATAAATTCTCCTCCTCTACCACTCCCCCATTCAGCTGTTTCTTTTCACTAAAGCCATGGGTGAATGCAATCATATGACTACTTGATTGTATTGATTTTCACCTTTTCACTAATGTGGCTCATAAATTGGCTTTCATTTTGTCTTTGTAGCCCTGTTACCTAGCATGGTGCCTGGGTTATAGTAGGTGCTTCATAAATGCTTGCTGGAATTTAGAATGAGTGACTCCATCTTAAGTCCCCATTTTGGGCTTAAATAACTACTATATAAACCCTTTCTCCCAATAATACAATCAGGGCTTGATTTGTACATCTTGAAGAGTTAGTGACAAACTCTACGTGCTCCACATTTGGTAAATACTAATGATGTGTATCCCCCAGATTTGGTAAACAGCTAGGAATGATGTATGTGTGTCTACACCTGGTAAGCAGCTGACAAACATTTGCTAATGATGTTAGGAAACGAAAGCTTTCATCATTAGTTTCCATTCATCATAAGCTTAGGTAATTGATTACCACTCAGAAGCCAGCCATACCTTGTGGACACCCTTCGGCAGAATCATGAAACCCCACCAGAGGCTGGAGCTGTTAACCAGCTCCTGGGTCAGAAGGACTTCTGCATCCCCCAAACATGGAAATGTGAGTAAGCCATGTTCACAGTGCTGACTATAGAGCCTTGAAACGTTGGAGGGAGACCCACAATATCCCCCTGGGTAGAGAGGACCTCTCAAGAGCATAGCACAAGACTGACCAAGACCTTCAGCTAGCAGGTCGGTGTCTTGTTCCTAGAAGAGTTGGTCTCTGGATTCTTGAATGCTTCGGCCAATCAAGCTTGGTTGCACACACAAAAACACTTGTTGGTTGATTGATTTGTAGATAGAAGGAAATTCCTTCTATTACAGATCCTGGACTACCTGCTGGAAAGCTATGGATCAGAGCTCCATTTCCTATTCTCATCCTTCATCATTATCTTTGCCACTGTGGTGCCATATGCTGCAAAGGCTTTGCTGCCAGCAAATTCACGACATCCCTGCTCCCGTTTGACATCCATCATCATCAAGACAACCTGGGGATGCAGCCTGTTACAGCGGAAGGTGTCCTGGAATCCCAATTGAGAAACTTGGGTTTGAGTTCCACTCCTGATGTTCACTGGTGGGCAAGTCACAGAGGGGTTCAGTGGAATGAGTTAGATCAGCTGCTCAGGAGCCTGGGTTGATGAGAATACTAGCCCTGTGCCTTATTACCTTTGGCACTCCAGGGAAGTCCCATCATCTCTCTATTTCCAGCTTTTCTTGATTATAAAATAGAGAGGTTAAAATTGGTAATCTCAGAGCTCAAGATCAGTTCAATTTGGGGGCCCCAGACTCTCTCCAAGACTCAGTATTATCATCTATAAGACAAGCAGAATACATGTGGCAACTTTAATCAGATGTCTTTGATTTTATTTTGTTTACCTTTGTCTACCTTCATGGTACCCCCCCTCACTTCACCTTCATTCGAGTGAGGGGAGGAGCAGTTTAATTTTTGCCTTTGTATCCTCTGACCCTAGCACAGTGCCTGGTACATAGTAGACATTTAATAATCATGTGCTAAATTAAATCAAGTTGAAGAACACATTTTAATGATGTGTGTGTATGTGTAATCAGTGTTCCTATTGCATTGGCCAAGATTAAATTCTTTCTTTCAGGCTCCACAACCAAATTTGTAGTCCTAGTAATGGCCACCTTATCTCCAGGATAGTCCGGCAGCATCAACCCTCCAGTCACACTCATGAAATACAGAGGAGAAAAAAGTCACTGCCTCAAAAATAATAATAATAATAATAGTAATGCCTCACAGCATCACAGCACTTCAGAGTAACTTTCTCACAAGAACCCAAGAGGGATTGCCCCATGTGTTACTATCCTCATTTTACAAAGGGGAGAGCCCATGATCACTTAGCTAGTAAATATCTGGGATGGGACTTGAACCCAAACCTCCTGCTTCTCAGACTGGCTCACTTGACATTTGCCCGAAGACCATAGATGCAGGATTTATATTTTATTCTCTTTGGCCCTCAGTAGGGTTCTACTTACAGTGTCTGGCAGGCAATTTGAATGAACCTGGCCATCGGATTTTTCAGAAAAGCAGATTTAAAAATGAAAGATGGCTGACAGAGACAAATGTGAAAGGATTCTAGAGTCTCAGAATCTTAGATATGCCAAGAACTTCCTAAAACATCTAAGTCAACCCATAGGTAAAAAATGTACTTCAGAGTTATGGGGTCCATTTAACCTTTCCTTCTGACATCCATTGAAGTAGACTAGTCCACTACCCTCACAAGGAAGCTCATTTTAATTTTGAAATCTCCATTTGCTACAATTTTTTCCTCATATCTAAATCTGACTCTGTATGATTTGCACCCTTTGCTCCCAGTTCTGTCATCTGAGGCTAAGCAGAACAAGACTATTTCTTCTTCCACATGTCAGTCTCTTCAATATTTAAAGCAGCCTCTATGACCTCTCCTCTCCGTATCTGACTATGTCATGCCTTCTTCTGGCTAAGAATCCCTGGTTTATAGAACTCCAGAATCACAGGACTGGAGAATGGGAAGGATCTCAATGACCATTGAGTATGACCCCCATGCCAAACGGAGTCCCCACTAGGACATACTGGCCATTCAACCTTGGTACAAAGACTCCAAGCAGGGGGAACCCCACCACCACCACTGGAGGATCCAATGCACTTGTGGGGCAGCTCTCACTGTTAGGAAACTTTTGTTTTTGTTTTTCCTGACACCAAACCTAAATTTGCTTCTTTGCAATGACCTTCTTGACTCCTGATTTCTATCACCTTAAGCCAAATGGAGCATCTAGCGCTTCCTCAAATGTCAGCCTTTGATTTGCTGAAAAATAGTTCCCAGGTGCCCCATTAGTCTTCCCTTCTCCAGGCTAAAGATGCCCAGCCTTTCAATTGATCTCCATGGGACAGGGACTCAAGTCCTTCTGGCATCTTGCTTGTTCTCTCTAGCTTTTCAATGTCCTTCTTGAACTGAATACAATGCCTCAGATGCCTGGCCTTGCTTCCAACTTCTGGATATTTCTTTTAAGAACTGAAATTGGTGATTGGAGCTCCTGCGATGACCATTGGTCTCTGGAGACAAATCTATTTTTTCCTTATCGCTGGAATGATTTCCTTCAGTGTTCATCCGATCATCAGTGAGCATCTCCTATCCTTCCTACGCTGACTTCCCCAAAAGCATATTACTCCATGAAGGCTTACCTACATTTTCTCATAAATCTTTGAAAGTACTTTTTCCCAGCATCAGGTGCATATAAGACTGGGCCTAGATTTCTTTTTTTTCCAGTCACAGGCTCTAGAATGAAGTGGCCAGTTCTCCATAAATTTATCATCTACCCCAGAAACCAGTTCTTTTAACTATTCCTCATATTTCCTGGACTCAAGACCCTTCATCACCCTGAATGTTCCCCCTCAGGACACTCTCCAGTTTATCAATGTCTTTTCTAAACTGTGACTCCCAGGCTGAAGACAGTGTTCTAGAGGTGGCCTGTCCAGAGCAGAAAGCCCCAGGATCCTGGCCATTCCCCCTCCCTTATTGCATCTTGAGATCCCCATCGACTCTCTGGCTATCTTTTCATCTGTTGTCTTCCTTTCTCTTCTCAGGGTTTTGCTCAGGCCTTGGCATATAGCAGAACTTATGAAATGCTCATGGATTGATTGGTAGGTTGAATCTAGAGATATGACTCCGACACTAAAATTAGTTCATTTCCTTGACACTCAGATTCCTCATCTAAGCAATGAGAATAATAAAATCTTCATCATATGCCTCATAGGTTTGTTAGGAGAAAAACATTCCCTAAACTTTAATCACTCTAGAAAGATTCATTGTTATTGCCTTTAAGAAGATGTGTGTAACATTTTAAACAAATTCAATTTAAAAAGTCTTTGGGATGTTTGGTGCAGCATTCAATTTGGAAATCTTTGGTTGTTTGAAAAATGGATTTGTATGAAATATCATTCCTCCATGATTCCAGAGCATAAGTTCTTAGGATTTTGCATTGGGTAGATCCTCAGAGATCATCCAAGTTGGCAGTTCTTCACCTTATTTGAGTCATGGATCCCTTTAGGAATCTGGTGAAGCCTATAAACACTCTCAGGATAATACTTGTAAATGCATAAAATAAAATGTTGGATTTAAAAGGAAACTAATTATTTAAAACTATCAACTTATAAAATTAACTTAAGTTCACAGACTCCAGGTTGTCTTATAGATCATCCTTTTCTTATATGTATAAGGAAATTAAGATGCAGAGGGCAAGTGACTTATCCAAAGTCATGTATATAATCAGGAAGTTAACAGAGAGGGTATTCAAAACCAGGAACATTAAAGGGTGGTTTTGTTTATTCATCTTGGGTACTGTGGGTCCTGCTCAGTGCCTCAGTGGGTAAAGCACAGAAGTCTACCCTTTGGTGAAAAAAAAATGCACAAAATTTTGGTAAAAACAATAAGAACAACATGGAACCCATGAGTTGGGTACATGTGAACAGTGTTGTGATCAGGAATGAACTCTGCTTTCTCCAACTGAGAAAGAAAACATTTTAACTTTGACATAATAATCCCATTTCATCACTCAGTTTATAGCATTTGGATGTTGCTTGCTATTGGTTTTCATATACTCCCTTATAGAGTTTTCAAGGAATGCTAGCTTTGAAAATAGAGGATCTGTGTTCAGTCTCGGCTCTTTAATTTACTACTTCTGTTTTATCTTTATAAAAAATCTCCACATAAGTTCTCTAAAATTATACTACTTTTGTTATGTTGGACAAATCATCCCATTTCTCTGGGACTCAGTTTCCTTATTTATAAAGTAATGAAATTGGTTGAGGTGAGACAGATGCTTGATGATTTGATATGCCACAATCTGTTGACTTTGGGGAACACTTTGATTTATCTTCAGATCTGCCTTCCAGGATACTGAGTTTTGGATGAACTCTCCTGGACTGAGAGTGGGCACTGGGTTTCTCAGTATTGCCCTAGACTAGATGGGCTATATTCTTTGAACGTTCAGAGGCTACCTTTTTCCTTTGGAGTCTCCTCTTTGAAGTAGTGAAGAAGCTGTCACATAACTGTATTCATAGGTATTAGAACATTCTGACTTATAGGGCAAGAACAATATAATGAAATGCCCACCTTGATTCAGATACCTAACCTAATTTATTCAGAAGGAAAAGTGAAGTGCTGCTGACCTCCTTTAACTAGGTTGGGGTAAAAACCGAATTCAGAGCACAGGTCCAGAGAATAGGTGTACAACCAGAAAAATCAAACCAAACCAAACTAGAAAAACATTTGAGGTTGGATAGAACAATACACATCCTACATTTTTGTTTGTTTGATTTTGTTCTTTAAACCCTTACCTTCCATCTTGGAATCAATACTTAAATATCTCTTCTCAGGCAGAAGAACAGTTAAGGGTTAGGCAATTGGGGTTAAGTGACTTGCCCAGGATCACACAGCTAAGAAGTATCTCAGGTCAGATTTGAACCCAGGATCTTCTGTCTCTAGGTCTGGCTCTCAATCCACTGAGCTGGCTGTCCTACATCCTACATCTTGGGAAGCTGATGCACAAAAGAAAAATTTGGAGGAAAAAAGACCACATTTCAATGAAAACTCCTTTCAGGTCAATAGAAAAGATAGTGTTTCCATAAACTTTAAGCAAGAGGCTCTAGGTATATTTGTCAAAATAACAGAGTTAATGAGACCTGGTGTTGCTCAGTGGTGTGGTTGCAAATTAGATCTAATGGTGCACAGTTCCTGGAACACTGAGAAAACCAATTTAAAGAGGAGTATCACTTTGTCTCATCTATTCTCCTTATCTTTCCAAACTTCATCTTCAAATGTATTTTGCTTTCCCTGTGTCCAGACTCCATAATTCTTCTGCTACCCTTAATTGCCCTGTGACTGAAGACTAATTTTTTTTCCATCTACAGCATCATTTCATGGCTGAATAGTGTTGCCTTTATTCCATTTTATTAGTGTTTCTCATATTCATTTTTAAATGCATATAAAACCCCATTTACTGGAACAGGCATTACAGCCAATACAGACGTTATATAGCCCTTAGTCTGCATGCCATGAACACTGCTATCTACAAACAACACTAATAGACATCACAATTAACAACGTCCTCTTTAGACTTCATTCTTGGTTTGAAAGCAGACCTACTGTGTGTATTAAGCTCATCAACTTGTTGTTGTTATTCAGTGATTTTCAGTGGTGTCTGATTGTTCAAGACCCCATTTGGGGTTGACATACAGATTGGAATGTTTGTTATTTCCTTCTTCAGCTCCTTTTATAGATAATGAAACTGAGACAAATAGTTAAGTGACTTGCCTAGGGTCACTCAGCTAAGTAAGTGTCTGACGTCAGATTTGAACTCAGGAAGACTCATCTTGACACCCTGGCACCACCATGTTGCCCAAACCCATCAATGTCAAGTAACAAATGAAAACATTTTTTGACTTACCTGTGTTCACTTTTTCAGCTAAGATCCAAATTTATTTAATACTTTTAGGTATTAGCACTTAAGGCATGGCTTGAATTAATCCAAGAGTCTCTTCTATAATAAAAGTAATAACAAGTCTATTATTTGTGTATTTCTGAATTGTTCTTTGCTTATGCAGTTGCCAGACAGTACTTTGTCTTTAGATGCAGAATCTCTAAATTCTAATGTTCTAAAATTGAATTCTGACTCTTGGTGGGGTCTTCCATAGTTGAAAAGATTTTCCTTTGGACTCTGATATCTGAGACAAGGAGGGGAAGTGATTAGTGACTAGTCTAGAAAATAAAACAGAAGAGAAATAAGTATGTAGGGGAATTGTTCTAAATAAAAGGAAGCAAAAGCTAGTTACTGAAATGGGCATACTGTCCCATTTAAGGCATAGGTTTGAACTCATGGCTCTGTACTCAGAAACTTCCAGTTGTTCTCATAGTCTTTAAAATAAAATCCAAACTCTCCTCCTCACTAGTTAAAGCCCTTCCCAATATGGCTCCTGTCTACTCATCTATGCTCTAGGATCATTGGATTATAGGATCAGTCATAGAATTTGAAAGAGAAAGGATGTGAGAAGCCATTGAATTCCATTGTCTCATTTCACAGATTGGGACAGAGATTAGGTGGCATGCCCAGTGACAGATGGAACTTGAACCTAGATCCACTCCATCTACCACACTAGGAAATATATATCCCTTCATGAACTCAATTTTGAAGGCAAACTAGGTAATTCCCAACCCATCTAGTGCCACCTCTATGAGATTGTATCCCATTAATTCTATATCCATCTTGTGTGTACATGGTTGCTTATTTGTTGTGGCCCTAATTAGAATATCAACTCCTTGCTGGCAGAGACTCTATTTTTGCCATAAGTTGTATTCCCAAAGCCTAGCACAGAGCATGTCCCATAGTAAAATCTTTATTACGTGCTTTTTGACTAATTGGCTAGTTAGGTGCTGCCCAAACTGAATCCATTTCTCAACTTTGGGAATTCCAACAACCTATACGTGATGTGTAGAAAGCTCTCCCTCTTTATCTTCACTATTCCAAAGGTTTGTATTGAGACACAGCATGGCATGGTTCTAACAAGATCCTTCTGGTCAAACCAAATGCTTCACCAAAGACAGTCGTTCTAATGTAATATGGACTCTCCCTTCATGAGTGCCCCCCCACAACATGAAAGTCACTTTGATATGAGAACATTTTATTTTCTCTTTATAAAAGAAGAGTGATGTAGCAATTAACCCCGAGTGCATTATCTCTTAATTATGTGAACTCCACTTTAAATGTCTTGGGTTGCCTTGAAATTATGTTTACTATAATAACATCATTTAGTGTCTGAAGGGTACTTTACTCATCTTAATGGGCCTTGGCTTGCTGTGGAACCAGGAAGAATGAGAGCTAGGTTCATGGCTTGTACTACTTTCTCATGACCCTTTAGGGAGGGATAATAAGTCATGCTCTATATATCCTACCTATATGGTCGATCACCATTTTCAAACTCCAATCTAAATGCTAAATCTCACTTATATCCACTATGACAGTTCATAAGCCCAAATGTACCCAAGCAAGCAGAAATATTTATTACAGCAATAACTAATGTATCAGAATAACTGTAGCATTAATATGTAAATATTGTATGGTTTTCAATTATTTTTTACATCTATTTGTGTGATTTAAGTTATTGAAAGCTTAGGGAATTGTTATTCTTTTTAAAACCAGTGGTATTCCATTATTTTCAGCCATTTTATATCACTAGGGAGATATTTGGTATTACAAAGATTACTTCTTGTTTGAGAAAGCAACTTGTAATAATTGAAAACACTGAATGATTTCCCATGGCAGAAGTACATAGGCTTCAGCATATTACCAGTGAGGACTTACATGCAAGGGATGGCTTTAGAGGTATAATCTAGGAAACATGATCAGAAAAGGAGGTAGGCAGACAATGGAACAAGAGAAAAGTTTACCTGTCATATTGTTGCATCAGTACCCACAAAATATATTTTGTAAGATATAGATAAAGACATTCAATGAAGGGGGTAGATGCTCCTTGTCAGATTCAGGGAGAGATGAAAAATTTTACAGAGAATTAGAAGGGGTCACTTATTTGAGATATTCATTGAGGGATGGAAAATCTACATCATTGAAATCACAGATCTGTAAAAAGTGAAAGAAAGAAAAGGGAGAGACAGAAAGGAAGAGAGATAAGGGGGTAACAGAGAGACAGAGAGAGATTGAAGAAAGGGAGAGCAGGTAGATATAAAGGCATGCAGAGAAAGACAAAAAAATAGGGATACAAAAACAGACAAATTGAAAGAGATACAAAGAAAGGCAGATAGAAACAGGTAGAGAGACCCAGAGGACAGAGTCAGAGAAATAGAGAAAGGAAGTGATATTGTGTCAGAAAGAGAGAGAGACAGACAGACACACACATACACACACACAGAGACAGAGAGACAGACAGACACACACAAACACACACACACACACACACACAGAGAGAGAGAGAGAGAGAGAGAGAGAGAGAGAGAGAGAGAGAGAGAGAGAGAGAGAGAGCAAGAGAGAGAGGGTACACTATTAAGGGATTTTCAAGAGTGATTTTGACTATGAGATTATCACCTTGCATATTAAAATCTAATCCCAGAGTAAGATGAATGATTGTACCAAACATTAAATTAAGTGTTGGTGATGCAGATAGAAAAAGGCTGCACCACAGCTAGGTGGTGCAGCTGATAGACCATTGAGATTGGAATCCAGAGGATTCATCTTCATGAGTTCAAATCTGACTTTGGATACTTTCCAGCTGTGTGACCCTAGACAACTCACTTAATCCTGTTTGCCTCAGTCTCCTCATCTGTAAAATGAGCTAGACATAGAAGAAGTAGTATACCATTCCATATCTTTGCCAAGAAAACCTCAAATGGGGCCACAAACAGTTGGACAGGCTGAAAGTGACTGAACAACACACAGTCCCTGCCTTCAATGAGCTCACATTCTATTTGGGGGAGACAATACATATAACTGTAAAGTAGGATGAAACAGTCAAGTGGTCCCTCAGGTGTACTACAAGGTAGGACTCTATTGTGTAAGGAAAAATCAGGAAAGAGAAAAGGTTGTAAAGAACAGAACATGATTGCCTCAGTTTCCTCAAATATAAAATGACCTGGTGAAGAAAATGGCAAACCATTCAAGTATCTTTGCCAAGAAAACCCCAAATGGGGTAACCCAGAGTAAGACATTTAATTGTCTCATTTTACAAATTGGGACCGAGATTAGGTGGCATGCCCAGGGCCACACAATAAGTGACAGATGGAACTTGAACCTAGGTCCACTCTGTTGACCATACTAGGAAATATACCTCCCTTCATGAACGCAAGATTGAAGGCAAACTAGGTTATTCCCAACCCATCTAGTGCCATCTCTATGAGATTATATCCCATTAATTCTATATCTATCTTGTGTGTACATGGCTGCTTATTTGTTGTGTCCCTAATTAGAATATCAACTCCTTGCAGAGACTCTATTTTTGCCAAAACCACTAGTTTTGCTGAAACTACTGAACAACAAAAACAACAGTATTTTTTAAAAAGAAAAAAAAAGACCCAGAGAATTTAGGAGTCAAGACATAAAAAGGGAAGTGATTAATGTCTCTCGCCTTCCTTTCCCCCTTCTCCCTGCCCAGTAAAAGCCTTTCATTAAATTTACCAATTCATTATATACAGGTCTCACTGTTGTGTTTTCTCCTTGGTCATAAAATCTGGCTATAGAATTTCTGCCTTCTGCTGCCTGACTACATAAGCCAGTCATGGTTCCTGTCTCTTGACTCCAGCCAAATGGGGACAGCATCTACTACTGAGTTCTTTTGGGCTTGATGTAGTCAGACATTTTCTTTGCACCATCCTTCCATCCCTGGAAATGCCTTCCCTAGGGTTCAGTTGGAATTTTCCTACTAACTTTGATTAGGCATTCTTTGGTAACAGACTTGGGATCATGGAAAATTAGAGCTGGAGGGAACCTAAGGGTTATCTGATGCAATCCTCTACTATGTAAAGGGGAAACTAAAGCTGTCACCATAAATCTATCAATCTGACTGTCCTAAAGCACAGGTGTGGCCATGACGTTCCTCTGCTCAGGAATCAATACTGAGTTGCTCTTGGTCCAAGGATATAACATAAGCTTCTCTATTTGGCAGTTAACAGTCGTCAGAATCTGAAGCCAACTTCTCTTTTGTCGCTGATTTCTCATTATCCCACTGCATGCATTTCATAGTCTAGCCAATGTGGACTTCTTGATGTCCCTTGTACAAATCATCTGATCTCCCAGTGCCATGCCTTCTCATGGACTATCTCTTTTGCCATTTGAATCTCTAGTTTCCTTCAATGTTCAGCTTCATGGGTCATTTCCTTCCTGAGACCCTTCCAAATCTCATCTCCCCATGATGTGTTCATGATCTGTACCAGGACACTGAAACTGCTCTCTTTATTTTGTATATTTCTTGTATTGACTTTTTGTTGTTGTTTAATGGTTTTCCATCACATCCAACTCTTCATGACCCCATTTGGGGTTTTCTTGGCAAAGATACTGGAGTGGTTTGTTAAGTTCTTCTCCAGCTCATTTTTACAGATGAAGAAATTGATGTAAATTAGGTTAAGTGGCTTGCCCAGGGTTATACAGTTAATGACTGAGGTCAGATTCGAACTCATGAAGATGGGTCTTCCTGAGTCCAGGCTTGGTGCTCTCTATCAACAGTGCCACTTTGCTGCCAAATATTTACTTATCTCTAGCTGAATGATATGATGATGAACACTGCTCAGAGGCCAGTGGAGAAGCCAAGGAAACATGTTCCAAATTAGGAATTTCAAAGAAGAAATGGACTAAACAAATGACTAAACAAAATCACTAGGGAAATGGAGGAACAAAAGAGGAGGGCTTTCATATACAGAAGGTTATAGATGACAGATAAACAATCCATGTGCTCCACTCATATCCTTGAAATGCCAGGAGGCACCAAGAAATGCCCCTGGAACTTGGGGTGGAAGCATTGTGATGGTCTTACAGGAGGAAGTAGAAAGGGGTATGTGGAATAGACAAGCAGGGATGATTTGGGAGATACTTCCTTAGAAGAACAGGAATGATATCATGGCTGCATTTCAATATTTGAGAAGACAAATCTCTCTGCCACTGTTCTGCTCATGATAGAATGTCATCTGCCATTCAAGGGCCCTCATTTTTTACCTTTGTATCATGACATAGTGGGTAGACAGTGGCAGCAGATCTAGAAAGAATTGAATTTAATTCCTGCCTCTGACACCAATTATCTGGGTGACTCTGGACAAATCAATAAATCTCTCAGTTCTTTAGGTAACTCTATGACAGAAATTTGCAGTTGTTTGGTTGTTTTCAGTTACATCTGATTCTTCATGACTCCATTTGGGGTTTTTTGGAAAAGATATTAGAGTAGTTTCCCATTTCCTTTTCCAGCTCATTTTAGAGATGAATAAACTGAGGCAAATATGGTAAAGTGGCTTGCCCAAGGTCACACAACCAGCAGGAAGAGGAGATACTGGCATTAGTAGAGGGAATATCTTCATTGGAGAATTCCCTATTCCAATGAAATCACAGTTCCAGACCCCAGCCCTACCCTAGCACAGTGCCTGGTATCTCCCAAGCACTCAATAGTTTCTCATTTGATTGAATCATTAGAGTTAAGGCTGTCCCTTGGAAGTAAGAAAAGCTCTTTACTTGCAGGGAAAGCAATTTCAGGGATGAAATTAGCATTTTGCTATCAATTTTTAAGCATTCTCTTTTCCTTTAGGAGGAAAAGTGTCACATGAATATTCTATAGACATGCATATGCTCCATCTCAGTATCCACAAAAATATGTAGACATACAGATTTACAGATAAGGTGCAGAATTCCTTAAGAGTCTCCTAGAACTAGTCTGAGTCAAGGCAAGATGAATTCAGATTAGTCCATCACTCTGCACAGTACGTTGCATACGATGGTTGCTTAATAAACATTTGTTTGTCTGACAGCTAAGTAAAGCTTGGGTCTAGACATCATCCACAATATATAAAACTATAAAATGGCCAAAAGCTGGAAGCAAACTCTGCCTAACAATTGGAGAAAGGCTGAATAAATTGTGATGGAGGAGCGTAATGGAATTTTACTGTGCTGTAATGAATGAGGAATATGAAGAACTTGGAAGAAATGTGGGAAGACTTGGTTGAAGTGACGCAGAACAAAAAGAAGAATATTCTCATTTGATTCAGCTCAGTAGTCATAGATTGAGAGCTGAAGAGGTCCTTAAAAGCCTCAAGTGCCCCCTTTCCCTGTACAGATAAAAAAAAATAACCGAATCTTGTGGATTGCCCAAGGGCACACAGGTATGAGACCCATGTGAGAGCTGAACCTTTGCCTTGTGACCCCCACTTGGGGTTTCTACACTGGAACAATTATGCCTGTAAATGAGGCCAACATCAGTGAACAACCAAACTCAGGTAAAAAACAAAAACAATGGGAAACATTAATATTAACTTGATAGAGGTCACCTCTATTTAATCAAATGGTCAACCACAAAAGCATATTCTTGCCTGTAAACATAAAGATATGTTTTACTCAACAGTTTTCAGAGAACAAGCTCGTGGATCATTTTTGATGTATTTCATTTTGTCTGCTGTGGCAAAACCAAAAATTATCTCCTTAAAATCAAACCCAGACAAATACTGGGTCCAGAGCCATAAAATGTAGACTTTTCAGGGACCTTAAGGATTTTCTTGGCTATGCCAAGATTGAATGCAACCACTGATGTAGTGAGTCTAATATACTGTACCTTGGGAAGCTAACCCATCTAATCCAACATTTAAGCCCTTGTTTTGATCCAGACATTGAAATATAGATGTTGGAGACACAAAGGCAGAGTACCTTCCAGGAAAAAAAAAATTTCTAGAGCTAGAAGGAACCCCACAGGCCATCTAATTAACTTTCTCAGTTTACAGATGAGGAAACTGAGGCCCACTGAGGTTAAGTCATTTGCCCAAAGTCATATAGGCAGTAGTTATCAGAGAATAAGGTGTCTGACTCCAAAGGATCTCTGAAACTTCCCATTTGATTACATTGTTTCCTAGTAATTTGAAGAGGGGCAAGCACTAACAGGAAGAGAGTTCAGGTAATGTCTCTTTTAGAAAGTAATACTTGAGCTAAAACTTAGAGGAAGGTAAGGATTCCCAGAGGTGAAGGTGAAGATGGGATGAATTTCTTAGGGTGGCAGGCACTGGGAGAAAGGCAAATCTATAGTCAAGCAGAGCATCTGTTTAGATTAGCTGGGGCAAATTAACTGGCAATATCTTTCAATCAAGGTCACCTAATTGTGGACAGAACTGGACTTAGATGTTCTTTGAGTTACAGCCAGATAGTAAACACTTTGGATGACACAAAATATTACAACAGCAGCCATTTCATACAGTATCTGACAGATGTGGCTGCCTATAGGGAGATTTGGCTTTTAAATTTGTTGATTATTTACAATGTAGAAAACCTGAGAAGGGTCCAAATGGGCTTGAGACTTTATAAGAGGAAGAGCTTCTCAATAGAATTAGGAGACAAGGCTAGCTCTTCTGTAGCATTTTAGGAACTCATGAACATAATTGATCACATTCAATGTTCAGCTCCACTGTATTGTAAGTAAATAAGAAAGAGGTCTTACCTCTGCTTGTACAACAGTTGTTTGTCTATACTGTGATTAAGAAGCAGACTAGACTAAAGGTTCTGTTGAAAAATGAATACTCCCTATCCCATCCAAGTCCCAGCTCACTCTACCTCTGCTCAGTTCTGGAAATTCTCTGTGTTTTAACCATAAGTGAGAGCTTACATAATTTATCCAAGTTGAACCAGAGGCATTTAATAAATCAGATCCCCAGAGGGAGCATATATATTTCCCCTCAAAACTATCTAAATGAAAGATATATCCAAATGACTTGAGGATGTTTTCATTTCATACAGTTTGGCCTTCTAAGGTGGACTCATCTGTGGCTATTTATTTGTCCAGAAGTGGACTTCTGTGGAACCCCACATTTGCAATTCAAAGATCCATTCCCTCTCTTAATGTTTTGTTTATTAAGCAAAAATCTCCCATTAGTCCAGTGCATGTTGCTAGAAGTAATTATTCCCATGATAGTGAAGTCCTGTTTTTATAGTCAGGATTTGATTCCAGATTCGATAGATTATTTTTATGGATGGCCAGCTTCTCCCTGAATCACCATCAGCCTATGAGAATATCATGGGTAACCCCATTTGGAACTCTGATTTTTGTCTTTGGACTACATCATTTGGATTTCTTTTTTTAATGGATTCTCTTTTCTGATACAGGAACAAAAAGGACTGCTTCTCAATCAACTGCAATGTGAATTTAGGAAATGAGAGGACTCAAGTACTATTATTTAAGAGCTGAATGAGGAATGCTGGCTTGGAAGCTTTCCAGTTTTGTGATAACATAAAACATACAACCCTCAACTGTGGTCCCTGAAAAGTTGGAGCCCTGCAGCAACTGGAATGCAAACAAATATACTTATTGAAGGATTGAGTTCTCCTCCCATCCTGTCACAGCTATCATGAAAAGCATGAGGGAAGATTTGGGAAAGCCAGTAAACCAGATGGCGCTTAAATATTAAGAGACTGGAGACAGCATTTGAAATTGCAGAATTTTATTTGAACTACACAGGTGAAAGTTCTGTTCCCAGACCTCCAAAGCAGATCCACCTACATTTTAAACATTGGATATTTCACATAACAGCTTGGTAGACAGGTATGTATTCAAGCATGCCTACCTAGAAATACAAACAACAAGCTAGACAGGGAAACACAATTTGAAATAGGGGGGTTTACTTACTGGGGACATTTGCTGCATCTCCCCATCTGAAATCCTCAAAATATGCACGTTTAAAGACATAACTTTCCTTGAAAAAGGCATCTCAGTTGTAAATGATCGAAATATAAGGGTTACAATTTGCAACATAAACTTTATTGTGACAAAGAATTCAACATAAAACATCTGTGAGAGTTGGAGTGTATACTGTAAAGAACTAGTCTGAAATCACAAACCAAGCTAATCATGTACCTTAAAATGGAAAGGTTCAATAAAACAATCTGAAATTAATTTTTGTTTTTTTCTTCTAAATTTCACCATAACTGTTTGTTTTATATTTACAATCATCTGCTTTCATTGTGATGGTCTTGCTGAGGATTCAGGGAACTGGGGAAAAGGTGGGGGTTTAGAGGAGAGGACTCAGAGGTCTGAAATGGGTGAGAAGAATTCTCTAAAGCTAACAGGATGTGAATGTCTTCCAGAAGAAATTCTTGCAGCCAGCTTTGCGTTCTCTGGTTGTCATGGCTGGGTTCGAGTTAGCAGATCTCTGGAGTTCCATCCGCATTTCTTCTGGTTCCACATCCTGGGTCAATTCCTCTGGCTCCAGAGCCTCATTTTCTGTCTGGCTGGGTTCTGACAGAAGTTCTGCCAAAAAATATTTGGCCAATTCCTAAATGTAGAAAGAAAACCAAATAGGTAGGGGAAAGAAGGAAGGAAGGAAGGTGAGAGAGAAAGCCTGAATGTGATGCTAAAGACTGGAAATGATTCTGGGAAAAGCTTGTTATTGGGGGACAATCAACTCCCCCCACCCAAATATCTATAATTCTTATACAATTCCCAAGATTGGAGACTTAAACTCTAGTCAGGGAAAAAAATCAAAAGTTGACTTCAGCATCTACTAGACAGTTTGAGTTCCTTTAAAGAGAGATAATAAATGCCTATTCTAACAGGTTCCATATATTGCAGTTGTTGATCCCATATAACATTCTTTGGCGATTTTCATCCCTCTCCAGCATTGGAGTTTATCAGCTCTTTCCATCTCCTAATATATTAGAGTGCCCGAAAACTGGAAATACACAGAGACAGTAGAAATAAGCAAAAACAAAACAATTAGCTAAAGACCAACGATTTATTAAAATTATTTTCTTAACTCCTAGCTTAACTGGACCAAAGATGACTAAGTATCCTTTGACAGTAGTCTCTCAGTGGCGAGTACGTTTGGGTGTTTTTCCTCTCCCCTTAGCTTTTCCCACTTTCCATAGAGCTGCTTAGTGCACCTGGAAGGCGCAGACAAGCACCAAGACCAGAACCAACTGCGATTCAGCACCGAGGACAGCTCCAGCGCCTCTCTTTGTGCCCTCAAGGTTCAAGTGGTTAGAAGCCCATCCTGCCCTCCGGTTGCCCTATTACCCCAATTCTCAAAGGCTCTGGCCAGTTCAGTCCCCAAACTGCGACTCAGTTTCTGGGAGGAACAAGCCAGGAATCCTTGGAGCATGGAATCCCCTATGGAGACGAAGAGGCAGAGCTTGGAGTTTCTGACTAGGGAAGTTCATGATATCAGGTGTATCTGCAGGCGTGCAAAGCAAACCCAGATTTCTCTCCCTAGTTCCCTCCCCTCATTATCTCCCAGGGTCATGGTTTTCTTTAGATCACAGAACAGGAAAGGTTCCCTTCGCCCTTCTTCCTCCTTCTTTTCATTGCCAGGGACACTTACACAGGGAAACTTGCCCCGGTGCTCCCCGAACCTACCTGGACCAGGAAACGCCTGAAGGCTTGCGGGAGCCTAGGGGTCTTCCTGGAGGGCAGAAAGGACAAGAAGTGAACTTTGCCATACCTGTTTCCCTGCTGTGGCAGCCAGAGACTTCTGCAGAAACTGGCGGAGTCTCGGGTCCGAGGGAGCAGCGCTGACACTGCTCACCGCCAAGGTGATGGAAAGCAGGGCCAGCGCGCACTGGAGGCGGCAGGACAGCATCTTCCCTGCACCGAGGGGTCAAGGACGGCGCAGCTCTCCAAACTCTGGAACCTTCAGGAAAGGACAGGGCAGAGCCGGGGCTTCCCACCTCTCGTCTTCCGCAGCAGCTTGTGGGATCTCCTTGCGCATCGCCCCCCTTTTAAACTCTCTTCCTGACGTCAGGATAGGAGGCGCCCCGGATCTCACTGGCGCTTTTACGCACCATTAGCTTCGCGGAATCAATCAACGAGGTGATGGGAGAGGACACCATCCAGAAAAGCTTAGTTAAGAAATCGAAGAAGCTCTGGCACAGGCGACCATATAGCCCAGGAAGAGCACTCACATGGATATACGCACAGATACATTTTCACTGTCAGTCACTCGGGCACACACACACACACACACACACACACACACACACACTCAAGCTCTTCTGGTTTGTGTGCCTCGATAGAAGCTCTATGAATACAAAGGAAGGGTGTATATTGGATTGAGAGTTCATTATGGGTCCCATGTGTGTAAATACAAGACCAGGAAGGAGGGAATTTAAAGGGTGTGAGTTTAGGAAAGAAAACTGTGCACCCTAGTTTTCACATTCTGGGAAGAAGTTTCAACTAATGGTATGGAGAGTTGTTAAAGGATGGGGAATGGGCTTCAACTTTTTGCGGATTAACAGAGAGGGACGCCTTTTCCACACTCTCATCCCTTGAGGGGATTCTCCATTCTCCACCTCTCTGCTCTCTCTATTTTCATATATAGATATAGATATATAGATATAGATATAGATATAGATATAGATATAGATATAGATATAGATATATACTACCTCAGGCTCTCTTGGGTATGGTTAACTCCTTTTTGTTGTCTTCCTGTCTTTCTGGGAGACTTGTAAAAGGACGATTAATTTCAATATTCCCGTTTTAATTTAAAAGAAAGATTTTCCCAATTTCCTTCCAAATGAGCCTCTGGACTATAAGAGGTGATGGGTGCTCTGAAATCAAAACAGACCTCTCAAAGTACCTCACCCTAGCCTCGAGGACGCACCACAGCACCTGCCTTTTAGTTGAAAAAGCTTCGATTTTTTAAGGCTATAGTATTAGGGTTTCCAGATTTCTGGGCTCTCACCCTGGGAATGGGGTTGTGGCGGGGGATAGCAGAGTGTGCCTTGGGTGACAGGAGGGGATCACAGGGAACACCCTTGTATTTGGAACTTGAGGGTAAGATAAGGAGCGACTTTCAGTAGAGAGGACTTTAGGTGTAAGCAGGACGCATGATTTCCCTTGTATTGAAGTTCCGGTTGTTGTAATTTCAGTTCGTCAGAAATGTAGAGGCTGCAGCTGCCCATGTCAAGTGTACTAAGAGAGTGGAAACTTCTTCGAGGCATTTCAGCACCTCGAGGTATTGGAGCAGGTGGAGTGAATGTGCCAGGGATTGTTGTGGGAGAGAGAGAGAGAGAGAGAGAGAGAGAGAGAGAGAGAGAGAGAGAGAGAGAGAGAGAGAGAGAGAGAGAGAGAGAGAGAGAGAGAGAGAGAGAGAGAGAGAGAGAGAGAGAGAGAGAGAGAGAGAGAGAGAGAGAGAGAGAGAGAGAGAGAGAGAGAGAGAGAGAGAGAGAGCAGGTCAAACTGGGGTAGGGTGGGTAAGGAGGGAAGCTTTGGTGGAGAAGGAGGGTGGGGAAGAGTAACGCCAGAAATGCACAAAGAAATATTCAGTCCCCTTTAGTGACCTTAAAGCCAGATGGGCAAGAAGTTCCTAGCTGGCTGAGAGAAGAGACGAACTTGGAGATAGAAAGGTTCAGTCTCAGGGGAAAGAGAAAAAGAAGCTCTTTGGAGCTTGTTGGAACTCAAGGCAAAGGCCACTCCCAACCCAAGCTCAGGCCAGTCCCTCCTATTTGCAGCCTAAGCATGATGCCTTAGGCTGACTTGCACAATACCCTCAAACTGACACAGAACTCCAGGAAAGTCACTCCTGGAAGGTACCTCTGTTACCCTCCCAAGCTAGGCACTCCAGGCTTCTGTTGGCATTCTCAGGAAATACTGAACAGAGTAAATAGGGAAAAATAGGGAAAAATTTCCCCCTTGAAGATTTGGACTTTTTCCTCTCCAGCACTAACCACTACCTCTCCTCTGATGATCTTCCCCATTTTCTACAATTCTTCCTTTTCTTCTTTCCCCTCCCCTCTACTCTCTTTTCTCAGTCTTTTGCTCCTTCTCTCCCTCTCTTCCCTGCTTCTTTTCTTCTTCCTCTCCCTTCCTCTTCTAGCTCCTCCCTTGCTTCTCTCATGAATCCCCAGTGTCTCCTCATCTCAAATGCTGTAGCCAAGCTCTTTTCAAACAGACTGAGAATCACTTACTCTCTCTGGATGCAATTCTAAAACAGAATATTGGTTATAGACATCTCCCATTGGATGTGTGGTTTGAATCAGTGTGGGGTTTCTCTTCATACACATGAACACACTATATGGTCACTAGAAAGTTTACTTTGTTGCCTAGAGAGGGTGCCAATTACTTGTTTGATTTTTCAGCAAGACAGCAAAGTCTATATGAAATGGAGCACCATCTTGCACCACAGCCTGGGTTGTGATTTACTTGGTCTCTCCTTTTGGAAAAGCGATTTATCAACCTAGGTCAGTCTCAGATAATCAACCAGATTAGAGCTAGAGGAGACTTTAATGGCCCCAGATGTTAACAAGATCCTAATTAGTTGAAGAATGTAAAGATTCTCATAATAATTTTACCACAGAAATTCTCAAAAGGAGCTGAAAAATCAGGGCTTAGGATTTCACATCTAGAAAGTATGGAGAGTAGGGTGAGTTTTGCAGTAACTTTCATACTGAGATATTTCCATTTCTATTCTAGCCAAGTGACTGTTGTACTTAAAGTATGGGCTGGCCTTCTGCCTAGAAGAAAAGTAGCTCAAGGAATATATCTCAACTCTCCAGGCTGTGTGAGAGAATTAAGCCTTCCTTTAAAATGGAAGAATGGCTTCAATGTGAAGAAACCAAAGAATAAAAAAAGGATATATAAATTCAGAGACCAATCATGATCCTTGTCAGAAGGTTTTAGGGTGGAAGAATGTTCCAAGGGAGAGAAAGAGAAGGAAGGTCACTAAACTCTGGAAGGCAAGAATCAGATATAAAGTTTCCCAAAGAGGAGGGAGCTGTATCTGCTGAACAGGAATGAATTGCTTCCACAAATGCTTGTGGATTCATGATCTTCTCAGGTAACAGATTATCCAGAGGACTTAGAAAGAGAAGTGAGTAATAGCAACTAGAGGCTCCTTGCCATGGGGTACTGAAACAGATTTTTATGAGTCATGGAACAACTTATAGAGTATTGTGAGAGGATCCTTGGGCATGCATTCCCAATGTGATGAAAGTTATCCAGATATGTCAAAATGGATCTGCCTTTCTATTTATAGTGACTCATATATGCACAAACAATAATGGGAGAAAGACTCTAGGAAGCATTGCTAAAAATGACAAATTTTTGGGCAAGAAAATGAAGAATTGGAAGTTATGGGAGTACTGTTTATTAAAAGCAACAGATCAAAAAGAGAAGAGAAGATCTAGGAAAAGAAAAGATTGTGGTATCACAGAATATGATTTGTATTTCTAAACTATGGATTAAAATACAGGGATGTCTCTTGGAAAGGAAGAGAGTGGAATAAGGACTGGTAAGATTCTATTTGCCAAAGTATCTTGGAGAGAGTTTGCCAAAGCACACTCAGTGCTTCTATTTTCCTTAGAGAAATAAGGAATAAGCTAAATAATTGGAGTAAGATTCATTATTCATAGCTGACCTATGCCAATAAAGTAAAAATGAAAATTGATTTGAATGTTTAATGTTATGCCAATCAAAAAACAAAAGGAATATTTTAGATGATGACAAAGTAAGAACAAATTTCATTTGAAGGATGAAGTTCTAGAATGTCAAGGGAAATCATGAAAAATGGGAATGAAGAGCAAATAGCCCTTCTGGACCACACACTGAACCATAAAACAATAATCATCGACAATACTTCTCTTTTAAAGAGGAGATTACTAAAAAAATACAAAGAAGAATCAGAAAGAAGTCATTTTAAAAACCAGTACTTGGTAAACCTCAAAACATAAATTATCTGACAAAGAGCTACCTATTTGAGAAGAATTTCTGGCAAAACTGGAAAGCAGTCTGGCAGAAATTAGATTTAGACTAATATCTTAAACCATATAACCACAAAAAAGTAGTATATAATATATAATTCAAAATTAAAAAGATGTAATATAGAGGCATTTGGTGCCTTTATTCAAAAGACATCACAAATAAACTTCTTATGCTTAATTAAGAAAAATAAGTCATGTCTTTTGGGCCTATATGTAAAAACAGCAAGTTACTGTGGGAATGGGAAGAGTCTAGGCTTGAAAGGGTTTCTTATAGGCAAATCTCTTCCAATCTACTGTTTGAAAGAAAGGGGGAACTCTCTCCTTTTCTGTTACCTAGCATGCCATTGACCATTGATATTACTGGACCAATAGCAGATAATACAGTCAGACTTGAGTAGAAAGGTGAGACATAGATATTAAAAGTTAGCCCCTTAAGGAATCCAAAGAACTGGATCCCTCGTGCCATCTATGGCTTCCAGAAAGAAACAAACTACGATAGTCTGTAGGGCTAACCCATACAGTAAAGAGATGAACATAAGGTGAATTTCAAGAAGATTATAAAAAGAAACAAAAGCCTTTTAGCATAGAGTTGTGAGTTATCTTTTCCCTTGTGTGTATCCTGCCTATATGCCACACTAACATTGTATTTTAAATCCCATCAATGCTGCAAATGTATGTGAAACCCAAGACCCTGGGGAACTCTTTGTACCAATTGCCTTTACTCTATCACTTTAATAAATTTCAGTGATAAAAGCTAGTTTGGTCCAGTAGATGACTGTTAATCATACCAGAAAGGAATTATGAGTTACAGTAGTAAGAGTAGCTGCCTACTGCATTACCCTCCTAGAACTTTAGGTAGTAGCCATTTTCTGGAGACCCAACCTTTGTGCAAGAGGACAAGTGGTGGAGCAGGCCAGGAAAAGTATAACAATAACATAGGAAATGTCAAAACTCAAAATGAACTGAGGCTAAGGAGGAAACCCAAGGCCAATAAATATGTTGGGAAATGGCTAAACAAATTGTAGGATAGAGTTGTGATGGAATATTACTGCTCTATAAGAAATGATGAGCAAGCTAATTCAAAGAAAAAACTGCATGGGATAATAAACAGAGAAATGAGTAGAACCACAAGAATAGACAATATTATACACAGCTACAGATTTAACACTTGAAGAATAAACTTTGAATGTTACCTCTAGGGAATGAACTGAAAAATGGAAACATGAAAGAATCTCTCTCTCTCTCTCTCTCTCTCTCTCTCTGTGTCTCTCTCCTGAATTAAGCCTTTTATGACTCAGGAAAGGAGGGGAGTGGTTGGTTGGTACACTTATAAGTAAATTCTATTAATAAACCAATATTGGGGAAAGAGATGGATATCTAAAGGGACTGCGCTTCTTCTTAGGGTAAATGAGACAGTAAAAATGATAGCATAGACATGAAATTGCTATTCCTTTGCTTTTTTTGTCTCTAAGGAGAATGATATTTGGATCAAGAAGTACAAAATCACCAAATTAGGAAGACAGCAATATTGCCAAGCTTTTCTGATGGGTTCATGTCACCACAATCAGAAAAAAAAAATATCCTCAAATCCTGGAAGAACTGAGCATATGTTAATATTAAACTACAATCAAAGATCTTTGAAAGATTATGGAGAATGAAGAAGGCAGATGAATGAAAGAAATGTTACTTCCTTTCAAAAAATATAGAATAGAATTCATAAAGTATAGGTCAATGAGATTGACTTTGATTTCTGTCAAAATTCTATAGAATATCATTAGAAGTCTGGTTAGTGAATATCTAGAAAAGGAAGGGATAATCACAAAGAGCCAGCAACTCTTCATCCAGAACAAGTCATGGCTTGTATCAAATTCCTCAGACAAGGGATTTGTTTCCAAAATATATAGTCAACTAATATATGCATATATGTGTATCTATACACATACATACATATGAATATATAAGCATAAAGACACTGTGTGTGTGTGCTGTCTTTTGGAGGAACAGTTGTTGGTATATTTGTATATATGCATTCATATACCATATATATTTACATAGTCATATGTGCATATGCATGTATTTAACCAAAAGCCATTCCCCAATAGAAAATTAATTCTAGGATATGAATTAAATTAATTTCAAGAGAATTTCAATTGGTTAAAAGCCATATGAAACAGTGACCATGACTAATGATAAGAAGCTAATTTAAAATTCCTCACAACCAGCAAGAGATCAAGATGATAAAAGATAAAAAATGAATTCTGATAACATGTACTTTTCCTAACCTGGTAACCATGAAATAACTCAAAATGAGGCAATCAAAATAAAATTAGTAACATGCAAAATGTTTTTCTCATTAGTAATCCCTGAAAATTCTGTGATCTTGAATGTTAGTATCTCAATAAAAACACTGATTTCAGACAAAATTCACTTTTCATAACACATGAAATCTCTAATACGGTACTTTCCTCCTTGTGAATAAAATGAATTGTCAAAGTAGCAGCTGAAGGAGATTGCAGACATTGCTGCACAAAGTGTATCTAGGACCTCTATTTTCTCACCACGTTGTATCACTGACTGCATGTTTGGATGTAGAGATGCTTCGGGGACATGATTGCTACACAAGACTTGGCAAACAATGAAGCTATGCAACAAATGCTTGGGGAGCTCTTTATTTTACAGTGGGAGGGTGAACAAGACCAGTGAAGTAAGTGCCTGTTCTCCAAACTCAGGTGAATCATACTTCTCATTTTTTCTCTACTGTATATATCTATGAATGTTCATGGTGGCCAACATAAAAGTGGAAATGAGGTTACTAATAAAATCACACAAATTCTTGAAATCCTGAACCTTCTATGCACAAATGTTGGGGATTGACTGTACAAGTTTACTCCAAAAATGTAAATCAAAAGAACTATGATCACAACACCATAGAAAATGAATTGAATGATGCAAAACTACAAAGAATAAGAATAGTACCAAAGAAGATATGAAAAGATATCACCCTTCATCCACTGGCACAAATGGGGGACAGTATCTATAAGTATAGGCCATTGTATATATTGTCAGATTTTTTTCAATATCTTGATTTGCCCAGGGGGTAGGGTGTTATATGAAATGGCTACCTGAGAGGAACGAAGGTGAAAAAAGAAAGAACAGGGGAGGAGTTTAGGCTCTGTAAAAGCAAAAGATAGTAAAAATGATTTTAAAAAGAACAAATCATCCCAAAATAACTTGATTGTTATTTTTAATAGCATTATAAGACTTGCACATCAGTGAAATGCTGTTAATATGGCTTTCCTAGATTTTTAGGTAAACATTTAATAAAGCCTTTTTTTTTATTAATTCTCCTAAAAAAGATGGATAAATGTGAGATAGGAAATTCTATAATCAAGTTTAGTCAGAACCAGTGGATGGCCAGACAGAATAAAAAATAGCTACCAATGATTCAATGATGAATTGGGCAGAAGTTTTTGTGCAATTGCCCCAGAAATCTACATGCTACATAGCATTGTATCAATTGGATAAGGTATGCTTATATACTTTGAAGGTAGAAAGCTAGAAAAAATATCAACTATGCATGATGATAGAGTTAAGATTCTCAAAGATTTGACAGATAAGAATATAGATTCAAATCAAACAAGCTGAAATTTAATAAGGATAAATATAAAATCTTTTTACATTAAAATAGGTATAAAAAACTCAGCTCTAAGAATATTATGAGGGGAGTTTTGGTTAGCTAGCACTTTGAGAGAGATCTGTTGATTTTATTCACCTGTCAAAAAAACCTGAGTCAACAGAGTGATATGGCAGACAAAAAAATTAATGTAATTTTCAGCTACCTTAAGACAGATTTACTGCCCAGGACTAAGGAAGTAATGGCCTTAATTTATTCAGTCTTGCTCAGATCAAACCTAGAGTAATGTTTTCCATTTTGTTTAAACTACATATTTAGAAGGATATGATTAATTGTAGAATATCTGGAGGAGAGAAGTTAGAGGAGTGAAGATTTGGGGTTTTTTACTACACTGACATTGATTAAAGAAAAAGGAGATGGTCAGCTTGGGGAAGAGAAAGCACACAGGGAACAAGAGTGTGTCTTCAAGCATTTGATGAGTTGCCATGTGAAATGGACTTGTTCTATTTGACCCTAGAGAACAGAACTCAGAGCAATGAATAGCAGGCACAGAAAGAGAAATGTAGGCTGAATATAAGGAGTAAGCTGGATTGACTTTGGGAAATTGAAAAGTTCTCTTAATGACTCCAAACTACCCACTGCAATAAAGAGCTCTCCTTCTATTATCAATATTCATTGATGACGTTGTATAACTGTGAGTCACTGAGTTCTTCAGACTGCAAATAATTGAAATGTAGCATCACCTAAAGATTAATGGAAAGAATCTTAGTGGGTGTGAATAAGCTACAACATTGGAAATGAGGAATTATGAGGGGGGGTGGTGGTGGTGGTATGAAGAATATCTTTAGAAAAATCCATAACCAGAAAAAAGGGCTTGTCATGGAAAATGAGGAAAAATTGATCAACGTGCTACATGCTTTATTGGTATTTATTAAATGTTATGAGAATGCTTGGAAGGCTCCTTCTACATTGAGTGGACTGCCTGTTTGAGATTTCAGATCTGCGCCTGGCCAAAATAGGTAGTTACCTTAGTCTATTAAGAAAAGAAATGTTACCATTAATGATTATTTTTCTCATGTCACTTATCCAACAGCTCAAAGTCCTTCTGTTTCTCTACCTCCCTCCTTTGCTTCAGTATATGGAGAGGGGGTGGCCATTCCTCTTCTCAAAGTCAATTTTTCTGTTTTTCTCTTGAATCCCTTCTTTGTCCTACCTTTAGAGATCTTGCCTTTCCACTTTCGCTTTTTAAGTCTCTCCCTTTCTCTGAGGTCCTTTCCTTTTATCTATATAAATACATTGGGCTCCCCATCTTTTTTTACTCAAGGATATTTTATTTTCCAAATTACATGCAATAGCAATTTGCAACATATGCTTTCCAAAATTATAGATCAAAATTGTCTCCCTCCCTCCATTTCTTCCCCCCTTTTAGAGATAGTATCTCCCCATCTTTAACTCCCCCACTTAATCCTGTCATAATCTCAATCTCGATTCCCTAACTCTCCTATCTTTCACTACCAAAAACCTAAAATATACTCTACATTTGATGCCTCTACTTCCTCACCTAGCAACCATTTCTTACTCCTTTACAATCACTCTTCTGTTGCTTTCTGAGCTTCTGATCTTTAGTCTAGAAAGGTAAGATGCTAGCCCCCAGTTTGGGGTCAAAGAGGGTGGCGGGACAACAAATACAGTCCTTGAATGGCTCTCTTTCTTTCTTAGCTCCTCCTTCCTTTTCTGACCCCTTGCGCTCTGATCTAACCACCACAAGAACGAAAGTCCGCACTTTCAACATGAACCTTCAAGGTAGCTGACCTGCTCTAGGATCCATGATGCATCTCTATGTGAATAGCTTAAAACTACACTAAAATGTCTGCAGCATCTTGTTTATAGGAGAGCTGTATGTGTGTGTGTGTGTGGGGGGGGTCACCTTCATGGCAAATAAAGCTATCCATGGTCATGGCTTCAGTGCAAGACAAAATAGGTATTATTACGACTTCTCTTTCATCCTGGTACAATTCTGGTCAATTCAGATATTCACTTAGCTAAGCAAGTCCATCCACTATAACAAGGCTATCATCCAGGATGAGAAAATAGGACTATAATGGAAATCTAATGATAACATAAGCACTAACCTCAATTCTGCCTCTATCATTGGCTAGAAGGTAGAAGATTTTCCCACACACTGAACAGTCTATCTTCCATCACCATGTATTTGTGTAGTGGGTCTCCCCTGCCTGGAAAGGACAGCTGCTTTATCTCCCCCTCTTAGCATCTCTAGTTTCCTTCAACGGTCACTCCTCATAGCTGTATAAGTTACAGTCTCATTGGAAAGTAAAGACTAATTCATTTTTGCTTCCTCGAGTGTCTCTCATGGTGCCTTGCACGGAATAGGCACTTTTTTTGTTGTTGATTGATTGCTGAGTCTAGAACCCTGAAGGAAACCTTTCTTGTGACCAGAACATAGTTTTGGCTGCACTTCCAGTTTGAACATTGTTAACTTCAATGAAGGTGAACAGTATTGGATAGAAATTAACTAAAAACAATAGACAGAGTCTCCTACAACTTACCTCTTTGACTTCCCTCTAATGGAGGGGTTTAAATTCCAATTATACTGATCCTGATCCGTTTTCTGAAAAGATCTTCCAGCATGTCCTGGAAAGTGGCATTGCTAAGACTGGGGTTTCAAGGGAACATCATGATCAGCAAAGAAATCCAGTTTATAGTGCCATTTGTACAAATAGTGATTAATACTAGCCAAATATTTTGTCAGAGAAACATTGAATCATGTCCAACAAGTAGAATTCTAGACCTGGAATCAGGATGATCTGGGTCCAAATAAATGTATGACCCTGGGCATGTCACTTAACTTTTTAGAATCTTAATTTACTCCTCTTTAAAAATGTGTGTGTGTGTGTGTGTGTGTGTGTGTGTGTGTGTGTGTGTGTGTGATTGTTAACATCTCCCTTACCGGGTTATTATGAGGATTAAATGAGAATGGCAGTTCAAAGTTATAGCTGTGCCATGCCAGTTTTTATTCTGATTCTTTAAGGACCCTGCCTCTCCTCCAGGTGAGACAAAGGGATGATTGTGTCCTGGGAGGAGGGTAAAGTACAGGGATCCGAGCACAGACAAACTCTTCGCAGAAAGCTACTGTGTTGTTCCCAGAAAGTATCCTGGTGGGGTGGCTTCTTGGGGTTCCAGCAGCTCTGGCTGCTTGTTTTCCAGTCCAGATAGCATCTCACACTTCCAAAGCCATACTTTACTTACTCAAGAAGTTCCTGGGATCTGGTCTAGATAGTGATGAGGCTGAGTCTATAGAGCTTGACAAGAATGCCCTCTGCTGTCTAGCTTAAGAAAAATCAAGTTTCAATTTCCATTTAGACTGTCATCAAAAAGAGGATGATTTGAGATACTCTAATCCAAACCCCTACATTTTGCAAATAAGCAAACTGAAACCAGTAAAAGAAAATGACTTATCGAAGGTCACAAAGTTGGTTGATGACAGTCAGAATTTGAACTCAAGGACCCTTGAGGTTTGGTAATAAAGAGATAATTGATCCCTTTGCAAGGGGGAGGGTGCAATTAATGATATCAGAAACCATATGAATGGGAGTTTAGAGGAGAATGAGAGAGGAAGTGAAAGTACTGAATGTATGTGGTCACAAAGGGGAAGAGAGATATGGCCATTACTAGCTGGGATCATAGGATGTGAGCTTTTTGACAAAATGGCTAGGCAGGGGTGTGTGTTTGGTCAGCAGAAAAAGAGCTAGTGGATGAGAAGAGAGAAGAAAGGGTTATGATAGTGGGAGGCTGGTATGTTAGAGAAGATGGGAAGGGATGGGAGCCAGGGTGCATAAAGAGTGATTTATCTTGGAAAGGAGAAGAACTGCCTCTTCACACAAGACAAGAGTAAAGGAACAGTGGAAGGGAAAGATGTCTGCATGGCACGATACAAGTAGGGAGGGGGAAATGTCATCTCCTGGAAAACAGCCTCAATTTTCTGGGTGAAGCATGAATTGAAGTTCTTGGCTGACAAGGTGAGGGATGGATGTGCACTATATGAAGCCTGAGGATAGGTGAGGAAGGTTGGAACAACTTCTGTGGAGCCTGGGATAGTGGCCTAAGAAGGGAAGACTACAGTGTTTCCTTTGCTACTTTGAGGGACTAGTTGAAAAAAGTCAGCAAAGTTGTAGCAGACCCCACAGGATGGCTTGGAATGTCTTCCAGTTTCATCCAATATGAAAAGCCACAGAGGAGCCTGGAGTCATTCTGGGATGGAATTCGGCAAAGCGTGATCAATGATAGGCTGAGATAGCAAATGACTCAAGAGTAGATGACGGTGTAGGGATGAATTGGTCCACCAAGGAACCCATTAGGTCAGGAAGGAAAGTGTAGCAAGTGTGGGGATGATAGCCTGGGAAAGAACTGAGGGATGGAAGCTGTCGAGGTTAGGGTGAGAATAAAGAACATGGTTAGGAGTGATACGGCAAAGACAAAGATGGAAGGATGAAAGGTCAATCGGAGAAAGGCATCTCACAGTTCAGTTCAGTTCACAAGTGATACTTGTTTAAGATGAAGTGTTTGGCTGTCTCTATGAACAACCAGGACCATTTGGAGGAGTGGATTATGGGACTTGAGTTGATGAAGGGCCTGGGAAGTTAGAGCACTTGAGAGGAAATCAGCGTGCATGTTCAAACTCTTGTATGAGTGCAAGATATGGGGGAGAGAAATAGAGGCCGACTGAGCCAGACCCTGAACTCACGGAGGAGAGAGAATGAACTGGAATTTGATGCATAATGGCCACGGGCTGGTAGATGGCGTTTATGAGAAAAATAAACCCCAAATCATTTTGTTTGACGACAAAACCAAAGGCAACTCATCCATGTGACCAATTGTATTGTGCTTAATTCATGTTCAGAGAAACAACTTTGAGTATGTTCTATGGAATGTTGGGTCAATGGAGTTAGTAGACATATTATTTATGTAACTGAAAAATTCGAACAAGAAAGATAACCCTTCCCAATACAAAGTTTCACAAAGAATTTTCAGTGGCAGAAGAATGCCTCAAAACCCTTCCACCCTACAGACTGCTATCTGTGAAACAATGTTTTTAGAACTTCTGACATTTTTCCTTTTCACTCTAAATAATTTGCAACAGACATCTTTAATAGCTGTCAAAGGGATAAAGCTATCTATCTTTTCAGAAAGGGGTTCATGGTACTACTACTCACCCTTGGGTGATGGAAAATATCTAGGGGGCCTCCACCCCAGCTTTTGATCCCAGGAGTCACCCAGCCTGTGTCCCCGTGTCCTGGCACAGGCAGGCTTCTAGGGAGGCTTCCTGTATCCCAATGATTGAAAGCCATTGGCCAAAGGAAGGTCAGGGGCTGAGAGGGCAGAGTGGAGATTTCGAAGTCAGCCCAGGATGTGGAGTTGCTCTTTTTTGCTCCTGTCCAACCATCCTGGAGGTTTTCTTATCTGATCGCTTGGTCTCTGACAAGCCATGGCTGAGAGTGCCAGTTGCAATGGAGAACTGGATTTGTTCCTAAAGTTAGAAAAGCTGAAAACCCTTTCTCTTTGTCTCTTTGTCTCTATCTCTTTCCTAATAAATGCTCATAAACCTAGTAGGAAACCTCCAGATTAGTTTTTGTTATAACAGCCTCCTCTCTATCTTTAGTCCCTCCTAAGGTCCACCTCCTACACTCATAGTCTCAGACTTTGAGAATTGGATGGGATCTCATTGGCCAGCTTATCCAATAAGAACCCCAACAAGAGCTTTTTCAGTCTCTGAAGACTGAGGGAGAGGAACCCGTCACCTGTTGAGGGAGCTCATTTCACCTTTGGGTGCTGCTGAAATGGTTAGGAAGTCTGGTTTTTGTTTTGTTTTGCTCCCTGACATCAAGCCTGGATTGACCGTCTTCTGACTTCTACCCAATGCGCCAGCCCTGAATGGACAATTCGTTAAAGGGAATCCCTCTTCCATACGACATCCCTTAAAGTACTCAAGTCTAATTATCAGACGCCCCATGAGTCTTCTCGTCTTCAGACTACACAGTCTTAGTTCTTTCAGTCCATCTTCATATGACGTGAGCTCGAGATCCTTCACCATTCTCCTCTGTGTCTCCTCTGGACAGTCTCCACTCTAGTATTGCCTTTAAACTGGGCACCAAAGAGGCTATTTGGCCAGTTCCCGTTGGGTCGGCCACTCCTGGAGGTGTTTGCCATTTCCTTTGACAGCCCATTTTTACAGATCAAGAAACGGAAGCAAACAGGGTTATATGATCTGTCCAGTCACGTAGCCAGGAAGGTCGGAGGTCAGATCGGAGCTCAGGAAAAGGAGTCCCTCTGACTGCAGGCCCTGCACTCTGTCCACTGGCCACCTGGCCACTCCAGGGCTACAAATGCTATTCCCTTAAGGCTCAGCTCCAAGGAGATCTCTGACCCTTCTTTCCTCAAACATGACAAACGTTGTTAGTTCTGGCTCCTCAGATTACACTGAATTTTTATCCACACACACTTCTTCTATTCATGTTCATGCACACAGTACATATGAAGTATACATGTATGCGCACATGTATTGTGAATTTACATGTATGTGAACACAGTTACATGTACATGCACACAAGGGTATGCATATGCATTTTCCCCCTTGTAGAATGTAAGTTCTCGAAGGCAAGGAACGTCCATTGATATTCTGGTTTTCTTGTTATCTTCATCACTTTCATATAGTAGGTGCTTAGCAAATATATATTGAATAGTCTTGAGAACCTCAAATGAGGCTTGGAGGTTCAATGTAAACACAACCGCCTGATTCCAGGGACAATTTGCTGACACAAAGCACTGTCAAACTTTATTTACTTATTTATTTTTAAACCTTACCTTCCATCTTGGAATCAATACTGGGTATTGGTCCCAAGGCAGAAGAGTGGTCAGGATGAGGCCATGGGGGTCAAGTGACTTTCCCAGGGTCACACAGCTGGGAAGTACCTGAGGCCTGATTTGAACCCAGGACCTCCCATCTCTAGGCCTGGCTCTCCATCCACTGAGCTACCCAGCTGCCCCCCATTGCAAAACTTTAGAAGACACCCTGAGCTGGGCTGGGCTGAAGGTCAGTCCCCAGCAGAGCTCCAGGGATCAGGAGGAGTCCTCTTCCTCTAGAATGACTAGAGTATGGCCAGACCGATAAAATGGCAATGGAGGAGCATCTCTGCAGGCCCTGGAATCTGTAACTCGGGCATCGACTTGATCTTTTGATGAGTTCACGTCCCCTTTCCTCTACCCAATTCCTTCTCCTTTGTTTTTCTAAAGGAAATATTTGTCGTGAAGGATGCTATTTCTCACCATGGATTTGTCTGCTTTACCACTGATAAGGGCTAATGTGGTATCGAGGAAAGAAAGCTGAACTGGAGTCGTGAGTGAACTTAGAACCTGAATTCAGATCCCAGCTCCGTCCTCGCCGGGGGTGTGATGTTGGGCACGTCACTCATCCTTCCTTGGCCTTCCTTCCACCGCCAGAGAATGGGGTGGTTGGGCTCCGCGGTCTCCGAGGTTCCTTCTCAGTCTCCATTTCACGGGGGATGGTCCTGGGGTGGGGTGGAGGTGTCTCCAGAGGCTCCGAGGCTCGACTGCCCCTTCCTTCAGCCTCATCTCTTTACTTCCCCTGAAGACAGTCCTGGAGAAGCGACCGAAAAGCACGACGCACAGCTCAAACGCAGAGCTTGATGCAATGTCTCAGCTATAAAATCCACGTCCATGTGTTAACACTATTGACAGCCTCTGACTTTTATTGTGAAATCGAGAAGAACAATTCATGGAGTCAGTGAAGAAGAAAGACTCGGAGGAGAAGGACTTGAGTCCGTAAAAGATGGGCGACTTGAAGACCACGAGGCTAATCACGGGATGATCACATGATGCTAGAACTTCCTGAAGGAAGTTCCTGGAGGCAGGGAGGCAACTCCTTGGATCAAGGGCCAGGCCTGGGGACGGGAGGCTCTGGGTCAAGTCTGGCCTGGGACTCTTCCTGGTGGAGTATCCCTGGGAAGTCACGGAGCCCCCCTTTCCTTCGCTGTCTTCTTGCCAAGCTCTCCTGTCTCAGTGCACAAAAGCGGCTCCTAGAATTCACTGCTGCTGCCCGAGGCTAGAGAAACAGCAGGAAATGGTGCTGATGGATTTACCATAGAGTAGCATCACCAAATCTCAAGGTGATCCTTTTTACTCCTCTTTGATTAGCTCATTATCCCACAGCCTTGAGTGACTATTTGCTGAGTATCCCAAACTCAGACTCGCACTAGCCACTCGGGCCCCAGAATGGGGTGAGTAACTTTTCTTTCCTCTTTAGGTTCTAAAGGTGGCCTCAAGGGATTGATTTTGGTTTTAGTACTTTCCCTTCTCGGACCCTATCTAGTATATTGACCCCATCTAGAGGGCCCCCAGAACATTCAAATAGTTAATATTTTTGCAATATCATTTAGCCAATGAACATGAATTAGCTTTTGTAAAGGAATATTTTCTGAGAAAATGGAGCAGGAACGGAAGCTCCCAAATCTCCCAGGAGAGAGAGTTCAAACTTAAAATGGCTTCAAAAATATTCCCCCACTAAGTTCACTTCTGGGTATAGCCTAGAGCATGGAAAGTCCCTCCCTTACATACAGTCTGCAGTATCCGGGCAGCTAGACTGACTCACGTAGGGCCTGGGCTGCCCTTGTTGCGCCTCAGAATTAGCTCCTCATTGGACGGGTCCTAGTGCTACCAGCTCTTTTCTGAAGGGACCCGTGATGGCTCTTCCAACCTTTCAAAGCTCAGGCAGTCATAAGTTGGTCTCTTTCCTCTTCGGTAGGAATTCTTCCAACATCTAGAAATTAGAAACACAATATAAACGGAAGAGCTAGCGATGCCATGTGTTCACAGCCACGTGGAGAGTGGCATAGAGATGACAGCCACTTTCCCCATTACTAACTACCCCCACCCAAAGGCTTACTGAGATCCTCACCTCATTTACTTCCGGGGAAGAGAGAGAGTTCATCCACTGGAGCTTTTTTATGGAACTCAGTTCTAGCAGAACATCTACTTTAAAAAGCTTTCTTCGAAATGCAGTAAACCAATGACATTCTTCATGGATTAGCAGGAAACAGAGCACATCCTGCAGACTTGAAGAACTGGGGCTCTCATTGGCCAGTCACAGTGGCACATGAATCACCTAGTTTTGTCCTTCAACAACTCTGGTTGTTGGGGAAGGGGAGAATAGTAGAGGGAGGCTGGATCAAGACTGTGATTTGGTCACTAGAAGGAGTTCTTTTTTTTTTTATCAAGACCTAATTCCATATTATTGATATTTGCCCTGAGTCTGCATGCGCAATCCTATTCCCATCACCCATGTAATCAAGCAGTTGTTTTTCTTCTGCATTTCTACTCCCACAGTTCTTTCTCTGGATGTGGAGAGTGTTCTTTCTCATCAGTTAGAGGGAGTTCTTGATAAGGACCTTCCTGTGCTTGAGGTCTGACCTGGTCTGGACCAGTCTCTTTGGTAGTTCAGGTTTAATACTGGAACAAAATGAGATATTTGTAGGCCATTCAACAGTTAACAAAAAAGAAAACTTCATTAGATACAGCAAGAGAAAGAGAGTCAATCAGGATTGGCGCTGAAGACATCACAACTTGATTCAGCTGAGTGAAGTTCCATTGGCAAAGTGATCATTCTCTGCTGGTGTGTGTGATTCATGAGCCAAGCATTAGAGCAGCCCTGGAGTTCCTTGGGGCTGTCTTGTATTTAGGTGATGGGGAAGAAGCATCATCAGGTAGAATCTTTAGTTCCTTGAACCAACTAAGTAAAAGACTGTCTCAGTAGGCTTTTCTTTTTGAATTGTATTATTCACTGTAAATTATATGCATGGTTTCTACAACAATGCAAATGGAAAAAAATAAATATGATGTTATAATGGCCAAACTTTGCCTTGGAAAAAAATTAAGAAAATGCATTTTCTTTCCCCTCTTTCACTGTAGATGTGAAAGTTTATGATGTGAAATGTTTCATAGGCTTGTCAATTTGGCAAAGAATTCATTTCTTTTTTGAAAAAAAAATCTTTGTTATGATGGCTGGGCTTTCTTACCAGAAGAGGAAGGAAGGTTGTATTCATTCATTCATTCATTCATTCATTCATTCATTCATTCAATTATTCATTCATTTATATTTTGGGGAAGGAAGGGGATAGGAAAATATATGATATTGATAAAATTTTGTTTAAAAGAATAGCATCACCTTAAAGTGAAAGATGTCAAAAGGGACAATAGATTACAGTGAATGATCAAATTCAAAATGAAGATCCTCCAGTTTTACATGTGCTTAATTCCCAGAACATTATCAGATCTTTATTTAAATTTTATAGAACACTAGATAAGGAAGCATACTGTAGCTGAATTCTAGCTCTACTTCTCACTGAGCTGTAAGTGATTGGACAGCTCCCTTTCCCTTCCTTGTCCATTTCCTTATCTGTAAAATGAAGACAAGATTAATTCTGTTAGGGGGTGGTGGGGGGCATTTAGGTGGCTCAGTGGACTGAGAGCCAGTCTTGGAGTCAGGAGGACCTGAATTCAAATTTGGCCTCAGACACTTCTTAGCCAGATGACCCTGAACAATTCACTTAACCCCCATTGCCTAGCCCTTACCACTCTTCTGTCTTGGGACCAACAGACAGAATTAGTTCTAAAATGGAAGGTAAGGGTTAAAAAAAAAAAGATTAATTCTGGTGGGGTCCTAAATGTTTAGCCCCCTTGGTACCAGCACAGCTTTAGGAAGTTTCTATCATCAGTTTCATAAACCCTTAATCCTTTTAGGTAGGCCAAAGGTTGGGAAGAGTATGTCCTAATAGGGAATTGAATAGAACATGATGTTCTAGGCTGTACCTGCTTAGTTAACAGATAGCCTGCCCTATAAGAGAATACAGCAACACCAGGTGGGCTTGGAATTCAATACTTTGGACAGTCCCAACCCCAACCTCAGCCTGTAAGAGGGGGGTGCCTTGAAAGTGCTTTGCTAGGATCTGCCCTGCAGAGAGGTGGAGCAGGTCTAACTTTCCTAGAAATATGCCTCTCTGCTCCCTTTCCTCTAAGGCACCAGCCTGTTTAGCCCCAAGCTCAGGCTTAGCCTTCAGTAAGGTATCGGGGCTTTCAAACAATGAAATTCCCTGGAGATACAGAGGAATAGAGAAGCCTTCATTCTGGGAGCTTTATTCTGGGATGTATCTGTCACATAGAAGATGGCTGAAAAATTGGCACCATTCTCTGAGAAAAGACTCCCTGGCAAAGTGGGAAGAGAGAGCTTGATCAGAGGCTCCCCTGATACTTTCTAGGAAACTAGCCAGACTAAGCAAGTTCTCAGGTGAGACTATGGTCATCCCTCACCATGTCTTGGTTTTAAGTGATTTTTTATGCTCTGAAAATGAGGATTCTGGAAGATGTAGGAAGTAGGGGTATAAAGGTATCTCCTTGAGAAATAGCAAAGCACCGTGAACAGAAGGCTGGACTTGGAGTAAGAAGGATCATTCAAATCCCACCTCAGACATTTACTAATGGTGGAACTGGGTGTCATTTCATTGTCTGGCTTCTTCTCTATAATATTGGAAGTTTGGACCAGCTGCTGTCTCACGTCCCTTCCAAATTTCAATCTATGATTTGATGATGCTGATCTTTCCTTCTGGGTTTATTAGAATCCAATTGTGTTCTCAGCACAGAGAACTAATGTTAGTCCAACACTAGGTAAAATAGGAAGCCAGTGAAGATGAAGTTGATGGCAAACATTTTTCAGTCCCAGAAAGATTACTGAGACAGTATTTTAACTGCTGTCCTGTGGGCTAAGGCAAGGTAAGGGGGTAAGTACCATCTGGTACTCTATGTGGGATCTTGCTTATATCACTTAAATTCCTCCTTTTGTCATGCTAGGTGGTTCCCCTTTTCCCTACTCCTTATTTCCTTCCTGGATATTATTAGATTTCCTTGTATCTTTCTCTAAACCAAAGTGGCATTGCCATCTCCTTTCTGCTTTTGCCTTATCTTCTTTGTCCAAATATGTTTCTCTTGAATTCCTTTGATGGCTTTACTGTTCATACCTGGGGGGGGTCTCTGTTTTACTTTAAAATTAACTTCAGAAAAGCAACTTGAGGAGTTTGTGGAATAATAATGCCCCAAGACTACAAAAAATGATCACGCCTAGTGGTGTAGATCTGAAAATCACTTCTCTTTCACCTATCCACTCTTTCCCATACATTACTTGGAAAAAACCGTAGCTTTGACCATATGAATTTTGTTGGCAAAGTGATGCCTCTTCTTTTTAATATGCTGATTAATATCCAGATTTGCCATAGTTTTCCTTCCAAGAAACAGTGTCTTTAGTTTTAGGGCAGCAGTATCCATCTGTAGTGATCTTTGAGCCCAAGAATATAAAATCTGATCCTATTTCCATTTCTTCTATTTGCCTCTATTTACCAGGAAATGATGGGACCAGTTGCCAAGATCTTCATTTTTTAATATTAAGCTTCAAGCCATCTTTGTTACATGCTCTTCTCTCATTCTCATCAAGAGGTTTCTTCATTCTTCTTTGCTTCCTGCTATCAGGATGGTATTGGCTGCATATCTGAAGTTGTTCATATTTCTTCTGGCAACCTTAATTCTGGCTTTCGATTCATCCAACTTGGCACTTCACAAGATATACTCTGCATATAAGTTAAACCCAATTTTAAGTAGCAAAGACAATGCAAGATTATCATGGAGTGTGAGAGCAGGAAAACCTATCAGAAATCATCTCATTCACAAGCCTCACTTAAAGCATCATAAAACAGTTCGACGAGGGGGCATGGCGTCCCCCACCAGGGCCTCACTGCTTAGTGCTGGAGATGAGACTAGAAGGCAGGCATGGGCCTCTCTGTGCAGTTTCTCTTCCTTACTCTTCTCTGTATTCAATAGCAAATAGAAGCCAATTATTGCGTGAGCCTTTCTATACAAAGACAGTGCAGGGTGTTGTTTGTTAAGGTCTAGTCTGTTTTAAACTTCTCTACCAACTTAGAGTGGAGCAAGAGCTTCAAACTCCAGAATTTAGCCACTAAAGAATTACATTTGGTATGCCACAAAGGTTTGATGATGACCCTCAATCTTCTTCACTTTTTACTAACCTTAAATCAGGTCTTTAGTATATAATATATAAGGAAATAACTGAATCATATGTAGAAATTATAGGGCTAAAATTTGATCTTTAATGTTTCCCTGGGTTTATTTTATTTTATTTTTTTAAACCCTTACCTTCCGTCTTGGAGTCAATACTGTGTATTGGCTCCAAGGCAGAAGTGTGGTAAGGGCTAGGCCATGGGGGTCAAGTGACTTGCCCAGGGTCACATAGCTGGGAAGTGTCTGAGGCCAGATTTGAACCTAGGACCTCCCGTCTCTAGGCCTGGCTCTCAATCCACTGAGCCACCTAGCTGCCCCCTTTCCCTGGGTTTAAATGACTTTTCTTAACAATTTTCATTTTCATTTGATTCTATTCTTATAGATTATTGGATAGAAGGATCATGGGCTTGGGTTTTGAGAGACCCCAAGATGATCTAACACAAGCCAGTCACTCATTTTACAGGTGACAAAGTGGAGCACCAGAGAAATGGAGTGTCACACTGGTAGGAAATAGTTGATCTAGGTCTTAAATACAGGTTTTCTGATTTTAAATATAGCCTAAATTCTATTGTATTGTCTTAATTGTATATTGACCTTAAGTCTCCATATATATATATATATATATATATATATATATATATATATATATATATATATATGTGTGTGTGTGTGTGTGTGTGTGTGTGTGTGTGTATGACCTTGCGTTTGAGGATGATGGACTCTTCCATTAATCTAACTTCTGTGTGTCTCTCATCTTTCCTTCTATTCTGTTCTCTCCCTTTCTCCATCTGTGCTCATTTTTTCTTTCTCCCTCCTGCCATTTTCTTCTCCCCCCTTTAAGTAATGGTTTTGTACTTTGTGATCCTTATTTTCTCAGAATGAACCCCAAAGGGGAGATTGGAAGGTGGCATCCCATGAGGGAGTTGAGTGAGTCCCATTGAGAATGGCATGCTTTCTGCTTTGACCATGTGGCCTCAGAAGACTGGCCATCATTTCTTCTCAAGTTTCCTCACTTTTTCTTCTTAAAGATGCTTTCATTTCAAGACCACTGTGTGCCCTTCTCCAAACATCTCCTTTCTTCATCTCCAGAATTTTCACACAAATTTGTAAAGAAAAGATGATTATCATTTTTAAAAGGTTTGATTTGTAGGTGTAGTGATATTGAAATGCAGTTTGATTTTAAATAATACTAATAGAAGACTTCATTTAAGCTTGACTTTTCATTCCCAATATTCTGTCCAGATGTAACTGATATTTGCCAAGTTTTCTGCAAGATTAGTTGGAAGCTCAACTCAGAGTCCAGCGTAATATCCATGCAGGAAAGAGACGAGAAAAAAGATGGTATCATTGTGACATAGGGAGTGTCTGGGAACTATGCAACGACAGTGACTAAAATGTCTGTATCCTTTGGTCCAGGAATTCTGCTACCAGTTATGTACCCTAAACAGGTCAAAAGCAAAAGCAAAACACCCCATAATGCATGAGAAATACTTAGAACAAAACTCTGTAGCCACAAGAACTGGAAACAGGAGGTATCTATCTGTTGGAAATGGCCAAACAAATTGTGGATCAGGAGTCTGATGAAATAATATGCTGTAAGAAATGATGAATTTGATGCATACAGAGAAGCATGGAAAGCCTTTTACAAACTGCTGAAAAACAAAATAAATACACTAGGAAAAGAATGACTGTGGAAGACTGCCAAACCTTACATGGAAAGAACACCCCCCACCCAAAACAATTGAAATGGAATATTGTGGAACCAGAGTGAACATGGCTGTCCTCAAGGAAGAGAACCAAGACATCCCTTTCCGTATCTTTTGAAGAGATGGAGGGCCATATATATGGGGTGTTACCTAGACAACCATAATTTTATGTACTGTTTGTGATGAACTACTTTCCTCCTGTTTTAAAAAAATTATTTGGGGGCAGCTGGGTGGCTCAGTGGATTGAGAGCCAGGCCTAGAGATGGGAGGTCCTAGGTTCAAATCTGGCCTCAGACACTTCCCAGCTGTGTGACCCTGGGCAAGTCACTTGACCCCCATTGCCTAGCCCTTACCACTCTTCTGCCTTGGAGCCAATACACAGTATTGACTCCAAGACAGAAGGTGAGGGTTTAAAAAAAATTCTTTATTATCAGCGATGGCTCTGACCAAGGCTTGGGTAGGAATGCAATAGGAAAGAAAGATAGTCTAAAAATCAAATATGGCATTTTGTCACATGCTGGGCGTGTGTTTGCTATGAAGGTGTTTACTACAGAAAAGAAAAACCAAAAGGAAATGTGCCACCAGTTGCTTTAAACAGAAGAACAGCAAGTCTGTATTGAACTTTTCGATGATTACATGAAGATCTCACCATCTGCATCAAAGTGCTGTAGGAAAAGTCATCATAGATACAAAACAATATTTTAAGTGATTAAGGGGTTAAAAATGTGGGGAAATGGCCTAACTTGGGATTAATGGCCAGAGCATTTCCCATGATAGAGGAATTTTGAACCACAGACAGAACCAAACATCCTTGGATCTCGCGGGGTCTTGGTGACCTCCAGGCTCCAGATCTGGCCTTTTCCTATTCACTGAGGCACCCAGCTGCCCCCAGGCTATTGCTAGAAAGGGTGAGGGCGGTCCTGATTTGGAACCAAAGGTCCAGAGATTCCATCTCCCCTCTGACAGCTATAGGATATTGACTTCAAGTCACCTACTTGGGTAAGTCAATTACTTTATTGGCCAAGCCTTCAAGTCCTCCATTTTGTTCAAGGGGGAATTTCAAGTACTCTAGCAAGTCTGGAGAGAGGCTAAGAGAGGGCAGCAGCAAGCCATACCATGAAGACGTTTAACTACTCCTGAGGGCAGTCGATGTGGAGGAGGAGAGCTGTGACCACAGACGCTCTCTTCTGGCTGCCTAGCCTCATTTCCACAAGTAACTGGATTCAGAGAGGCCAGCTACAAAATCAGTCAACACAAACACCCATTGCTTGGCCAAGCCTGCCATCTTGTGGTGATGTTTCACATGGCACCAACATGACGAAGAAACGTCTGATCAGAGGAGGTAATTACTGTCACAGACTCACCAAAATCTTCCAGGCCCGCCTTGGTGGCTCTCAATCCATCTGCCCCACACTCTGACCATGCCTGTATTCCATTTCCTTTGGCCACATATAAAATTTATCCATTCAAAGCTATAAGGGACCTTCAAAATCGTCTCAGCCAACACATTCATTTTGCATATGAGGAAACTGAGGCCCAGAAGTAAATTTACTTGCTTGAGGTCATACAAGGAGTAAGTAGCAATGTCAGAATTTGAACCCAGGAGTTTTTCCCATTGGGTCATTGGTTTTAAGAATATTTCTATTCTGAACTTAACAGACCCCTCACCCCGAAAATGAGCCCAGATCTTTGTCAGAAAGTGAGCCGCAGGGTGCATCGTCAGTCCTCTGGAATTAAGGTCAGTCATTTCACTGATCGTAGTCCTTCAGTCTTTCAACCCCATAAGGGGTTACGTAATGTATTACATAAAATGTTCTCCTGGCTCTGCTCACTGTGTCGCTTTATACAATCCTTTTCCTTCATTGCTTATGGTGCAATGATATCTCATTGCATTAAAAGGCTGTAATTTGCTCGGCCTTTCACTAGTTCAGAGCAGCCCCCTTTTGTTTCTAAATCTTGGGGGGGTTTTTTCAGCAAGTTTGCTTTGCTTATGACGATTCCCTTCCTGGTTTTAGCCTCCCTCCTAAATACCTCCCCCCTCCAGAGGTCCTGCCTTTCCCTTTAAAGTCTAATGGATTTTCATACCAATCATTACGTGTCTATGTAAGTGTGCATGTTAAGCCTTGCTTTGTCCATTTCGGATATGAGAGGTTCCTCTGAGGCCGTCACTTGTCTCCAGCTATGAGAAATGGTTGAGCTTCAGCCCCATCATCCTGATTTCTACATCAATAGATTTCATTTCTCTTCTCTGACTTTTTAATTCTTAAAAATCAGAACAGGCAAAGACAAGATAGCAGAGTTGAAGGAAGAATGTGGGGGCTCCCCTCACCCTCTTTCACACAGATCTAGGAAATACCCCAGATGATCATGACGGGAAGTTCAAGACTAAGTCTAGCCCCAGGTCAGCCTAGACAGAGAGGTCTTGTGGACACTGGGTATGGGGCCGGCCAAGACCATGGTGTGGGGCATTTCTGCATAGGGAGAGGCTGTTCACTGGAACAAGCAGAGTTCCCAGATTTCTCCTAGGGCATCCCCGGAGCCATAATGGAACACCTTTAGAAGGACAAGTGCCTGCTGGCAACTTCATCTCTCACGAGCCTTTTAGGAGTCACAGATCCAGGGAAGACTGAAAAGGGGACCTATAACTGGGGGAGGAGGGATGTTTCCAGGTCAAGAGGCTCTGGTTGGCTTACTGAGAAGGACCAGATTCAGAAACAAGCAGTAGTGGTGTGGTTCGAAGCAGGCAGAGGAATAACCAGGCAAGAAAGCCAGATCGAAGGAGAGCCTGGTGTTCTATCCCACTGAATCAATGGGGCTTCCCAACTGGCTGGTAGGCGATGAGCTCAACAATGGTCTTTTATTGCTCAGAACCAAACCCAGGTGAAGAACTTCCAATCAAGGGCACAGTAGTCAGAGTTTTTCATGAACCAGACCCCTTTGAGAGTGCCAAAAGTCTGAACCGTCCTGGGGATCTTGTGACAACACAACACTCAAGACCCTAAGAAAGCAGAAACAGGACCTGGTCAGACCTTCCCTATAGAAGTGCACAGTGCCTGGCCCCAACATCGAGTGTGGAATCAAAAATTAGGCTGGAAGAAGCAGTAAAAAATAAAAGAATCCCATCATTTAAAACCACCCCGACTTTCATGGTTTTTGTTCTCAAGATGTAAACTGAGAAGAAGAGAATGACTAAAACCTCAACAAGTTTTACTTAGGAGAAATTCCAAGGTAGGTACAAATTCAACTAGAAGTCATGGAAGGGATGCAAAAAGTTTTTAAAAGTTTAAAATGTCACCAGAGACAGAAGGAATTAGAAAGGAAATGAACAGGTTGGCACAAGAGCTACACAACCTTGCACAAGCAACCATTTTCCAAAAAAGAGAGTGAACCAATTAGAAGCCAAAGATTTCAAAGGAAAGAAAGGTTAAAACAAAGTCAAAAGACTAAAAAAAGTAGAAAACAATATATGTATCTTGTAACAACAACAACAACAAAAACTGAACCAGAAAAAGGTGGAAGAGAACAATTTTAGGACCACTGGATTATCTGAATGTCAGGAATAAAATAAAAGAGAACATCGACATAATTCTTCCAGAATTCTAAAAAGAAAACTGCTCAAATCTCTTAGAATGAGAGGGAAAAGTGAAAAAAAGAAGATTTTATCTGTCACTGTGAAAGAAATCTTCAAGTGAAAACTCTCAGGAAAATCACAGCTAAAATCTAGAGCTTCCATGTCAAAGAAAAAATACTGCAAGTATCCGGAAAGCAAGAAGTTCAATCCCAAAGAGCATCACATACATCTTAGGAGTCACCACTACCAAGGAGAGAAGGGCTTGAAACATTAAGTTCCGGGTGTTAAAAGATACAGACTTAGAGGAAAGAATAACCTACCTGATAAAATGAACTACACTCCTAAAACATAGCAGGCTTCCAAGGGTCAGAATAGCAGAGGACATTGAACCTGAAACAAAGATGTCAAGAGAAACATGAGAGAGACAAATAATAATCAAGGACTAAACAAGGATAAGTTGCTTATATTTTTTAAACCCTTAACTTCAATCTTAGAACATTGGCTCCAGGGCAGAAGAGTGGTAAGGAGTAGGCAATGGGGGTTAAGTGACTTGTCCAGGGACACATACCTAGAAAGTGTCTTGAGGACAAATTTGAACCCAAGACCTTCTATCTTTAGGCCTGGATCTTAATCCACTGAACCACCCTGCTGCCCAAGCTTCTTATATTCTACTATGGGAAGCCCTAGGAATGTTATTCTTTTTTTTTTTAATTTTTATTTAATTAGTCAATTTAGAACATTTTCCCTTGGTTACAAGAATCATATTCTTTTCCTCCCCTCGCCCACCCCTTCCCATAACCTACGTGCAATTCCACTGGGTTTTACATGTGTCCTTGATCAAAACCTATTTCCATGTTGTTGTTGTTTGCACTAGAATTATCATCTAGAGTCTACATCCCCAGCCACATCCCCATCGACCCATGTGATCAAGCAGTTGTTTTTCTTCTGTGTTTCTGCTCCCACAGTTCTTCCTTTGGATGTGGATAGCGTTCTTTCTCATAAATCCCTCTGAATTGTTCTGGATCACTGCATTGCTACTAATGGAGAAGCTCATTACATTCTATTGTACCACAGTGTATCAGTCTCTGTGTACAATGTTCTCCTGGTTCTGTTCCTTTCACTCTGCATCAATTCCTGAAGGTCTTTCCAGTTCACACGGAATTCCTCCAGTTCATTATTCCTTAGAGCACAATAGTATTCTATCACCAACATATACACAATTTGTTCAGCCATTCCCCAATTGGAGGGCATCCCCTCATTTTCCAATTTTTTTGCCAGCATAGAGTGCAGCTATGAATATTCTTGTATAAGTCTTTTTCCTTATGATCTCTTTGGGGTACAAAACCAGCAGTGCTATGGCTAGATCAAAGGGTCTTTTAGCGCCCTTTGGGCATAGCTCCAAATTGTCCTCCAGAATGGTTGGATCAATTCACAACTCCACCAGCAATGCATTAATGTCCCAACTTTGCCACATCCCCTCCAGCATTCATTACTTTCCTTTGCTGTCATGTTAGCCCATCTGATAGGTGTGAGGTGATACCTTAGAGTTGTTTTGATTTGCATCTCTCTGATTATAAGAGATTTAGAGCTCTTTTTCATGTGCTTATTAATAGTTTTAATTTCTTTATTTGAAAATTGCCTATTCATGTCCCTTGCCCATTTATCAATTGGAGAATGGCTTGATTTTTTGTACAATTGATGTAGCTCTTTATAAATTTAAGTCATTAGACCTTTGTCAGAGGTTTTTGTTATGAAGATTTTTTCCCAATTTGTTGCTTCCCTTTTAATTTTGGTTACATTGGTTTTGTTTCTACAAAACCTTTTTAATTTAATGTAATCAAAATTATTTTGTATTTTTTCTAACTGTTGCTTGGTATTAAAATCTTTCCTTTCCCAAAGATATGACATGTATACTATTCTGTGTTCACCTAATTTACTTATAGTTTCCTTCTTTATATTCAAGTCATTCCCCCATTCTGAGTTTATCTTGGTGTAGGGTGTGAGATGTTGATCCAAATCCAATCTCTCCCATACTGTCTTCCAATTTTCCCAGCAGTTTTTATCAAATAGTAGATTTCTTCCTCAAAAGCTGGGATCTTTGGGTTTATAATAAACAACTCTTTTTTACCTCTATTTATATATGTAAATATATATATTTATGCATACATATATACACATGCCTTGGCATTTCATCCTATACAGTTTGTCACTGTTCCCTCTAAGTATAATTCTTCTAGCTACCCAGGTGATAATAACAATTTTTAAGAGTTACCAGTTTCCTCTTATAATGATACAAATCATTTTAACTTATTGGGTCCCTTAAAAATGGTTTTTTGTTTTTTCCTCTTTCTTAATTACTTTTTGGTGATTCTTTTGAGTTCTGTGTTTGGGCATCAAATTTTCTGTTCAAGTCCAAGCTTTTTTTCATGAATGCTTGGAAGTTTTCCATTTTATTAAATTGCCATACTTTCCCCTGCAAGAATATAGTCAGTTTTGCTGGATATTGATTCTTGGTTGTAGACCTAGTTCCCTTGCTTTCCAGAATATCATATTCCATGCCTTTCCTAACAGTGGTTCCATGGTGTCTGAATGAGTTCTTCTTAGCAGCTTTTAATATTTTTATTCTTGGTCTGATAGTTCTTGAATTTGGCTATAACATTCCTAGGTGTTTTCAGTTCTGGATTATTTCAATCTCCACTTTTCCCTCTTGCTCTAGAATGTTGAGGCAGTTTTCTTGGGTAATTTCCTGTCGAATGATGTCCAAAGTTTTTCTTTTGTCATGATCTTCCAGTAGACCAATGATTCTTAAGTTGTCTCTCCTGGACCTGATTTCCAGATCTTCCTTTTTGTGAATGAGACGTTTCATATTTTCCTCAATTTTTCATTCTTTTGGCTTTGTTTTATAATGTCCTGCTGCCTTGTGAAGTCATTTGCTTCTAGTTGTTGGATTCTAGTTTTTAAAGACTGAATTTCATCCCTGGCTTTTTGGTCATCCTCCTTCTGGTCTGATTTTCTTTGGAGGTCATCTTTCATCTTTGCCTCATCTTTCATCTCTTCTGCCTCATTTTCAAGCTGATTAATTTTGGCTTTCAGGACACTATTTTCTGTTTCCAGATGATCTATTCTGCTTTTTTTAAGTTCTTTCCCCAGTTGTCTTCAGTCTCTCTTAATTGTTTCTTGAATTGTATTTTGAGTTCTTCCAAAGCCTGTGTCCAATTCTTTGGAGTTTCTATGTTTTTGCTTGGTGTTCCTTGATCCTCCTCAGTTCCATTTGCTCTTTGTTCATTGCCTGGATAGAAGCTGTCAATTGTAATTTGTTTTTTATTTTTCTGTACTCATATTCACCCTTCCTTTCCCCCCTGTAGTTGCCTGTAGTCTTGCTCCTCTCATTATGAGCTGAATCTATGGGTTTGGGCTGTTCTGTCCTGAAGGGGCTTCTTCTCTGTTCTGCTGATTGATCAGATTAGTCAGATCTTCCCTGGCTTACAGCAGAAGCTGAAAAGGAGCTTGTCTTCCCACCCTGTCATCAAGGTTGTTGCCTGTAGTTTGTTGCAGTTTTTGCCCTTGGAACTTAGTCAGCAAGGCTCTCAGATCAGTCTGTGTGTGGGGGGGATGTTGGAGCTTGAGCTTCCCTGCCCTCTGAAGGCTTCTTATCTGCTCTATTGATGCGATTGAGCCAGGGCAGAGGAGTTGATCTGCAAAGCTGGATGTGCCCTGAGGCCAAAACCTCCAGAAAGGGAGGGAGGCAAAATGGAATGTCTTGGCTGTGACTAGACTGCCTGCTCTGCACTTCTCCTCCAGATGCCTGTGTTCTATGCCTTGAGCTTGGCACAGCTTTGTCGACAAGGTACTTACTCCCTCTAGTCTAGCGCCCTTGTCTTCCCAGAGATTCCAGCCACCACTGGAGGCTCAGCATTGTAGGTGGGGGAGAGGTCCTGGGACCTTCCTTCTTCCTTCCCCTTAAACCTACATGTTCTAGAATTCAGGCTTTTTGTGGGGCGTAACTTTCAGATTGAGTCCAGGAGGAGGGTTCCCTAGCTCTGTCCTATGGTTAGATTTGGTTTTCTGTTCCCTTAAAGCATTGTGTTTTTTTTTTTATCAGTGAGGAAGGGTTTATAGAGGTCTGAACTGTTGCTGTCTCTAAGCCACTATCTTGACTCCTTTTCTCCCTAGGAATGTTCTTGATGATCTTTTTTTTTACTTTATTTTTTATTTTGTTTAAATTGTATATAATTAATTAAGAACATTTCCCCCTGGTTACAAGAATCATGTTCCTTTCTTCTCCTCCCCCCACCTCCTCCCATAGCTGATGCGCAATTTCAGAGTTTTACATGTATCATTGATCAAAACTATTTCCATGTTGTTGATGTTTGCATTAGGGTGATCATTTAGTCTCCATCCCCAATCATATCCCCCTTGACCCGTGTGATCAAGCAACTGTTTTTCTTCTCTGTTTCTACTCTCACAGTTTTTCCTCTGAATGTGGATAGTGTTCTTTCTCGTAAATCCCTTCGAGTTGTTCAGGATCACTGCATTGCCACTAATGGAGAAGCTCATTACATTCTATTGTACCACAGTGTATCAGTCTCTGTGTACAATGCTCTCCTGGTTCTGCTCCTCTCGCTCTGCATCAATTCCTGGAAGTCTTTACAGTTCTCATGGAATTCCTCCAGTTCATCTTTTCTTTGAGCACAATAGTATTCCATCACCAACATATACCACAATTTGTTCAGCTATTCCTCAATGGAAGGGCATCCCCTCATTTTCCAATTTTTGGTCACAATAAAGAGCACAGCTATAAATATTATTGTACAAGTATTTTTCCTTTTTATCTCTTTGAGGTACAAACCTAGCAGTGATATGCCTGGGTCAAGGGGCAGACAGTCTTTTAGTGCCCTTTGGGCATAGTTCCAAATTGTCCTCCAGAATGGTTGGATCAATTCACAACTCCACCAGCAATGAATTAATGTTCCAACTTTGCCACATCCCCTCCAGCATTCATTACTTTCCTTTGCTGTCATGTTAATCAATCTGCTAGGTGTGAGGTGATACCTCAGAGTTGTTTTGATTTGCATCTCTCTGATTACAAGAGATTTAGAGCACTTTTTCATGTGCTTATTGATAGTTTTGATTTCTTTATTTGAAAATTGCCTATTCATGTCCCTTGCCCATTTATCAACTGGGAAAGCTGGATTTTTTTTTGTACAATTGATTTAGCTCCTTATACATTTGAGTAATTAGACCTTTGTCAGAGTTTTTTTTATGAAGATTTTCCCCAAGTTGTTGCTTCCCTTGTAATTTTGGTTGCATTGGGTTTTTTGTACAAAACCTTTTTAATTTAATGTAATTTAAATTATTAATTTTACACTTTGTAATTTTTTCTAACTCTTGCTTAGTATTAAAGTCTTTCCTTTCCCAAAGATCTGACAAGTATACTATTCTGTGTTCACCTAATTTACTTATAGTTTCTTTCTTTATATTCAAGTCATTCACCCATTCTGAGTTTATCCCTCATTTTATATATAAGTAAACTAAGGCCCACAATGTCAATAGTCCAAGGTGTAACAAAATTAGAATTCAAGTCCAGGACCTTTGAATCCAAATGTAGAGAACTTGCCACTACCCTACCCTGCCTTATGGCCTAAGCAGTATGATTTCAGGAGGACAGAAGCTGTTCCTAACTTCAGAGATCACTGTTGTTGAATGCCTATTAGCCTAACTTAATTCCTTTAATCTAAATATTATCCATACATAGTAGCCTCTTTGAAAATATAATCACTCCTGGAAGGGGTGATCTACTAAGTTCCCAAAAGTTCCATATGAAGGAGCTTATCAAAATTTGCTTCTGTATGGACCCCAGCAGATATCGGCATCACTTGATTTGGTTTTCCATGTACCATTACTGATTATTATTTTTATTACCTTGTGATCTGAAAAGACTGCATTTATTATTTCTGCTTTTCTGTATTTGTATGCCATGTTTCTGTGACCTAGTGTATGGTCAATCTTTGTGAATGTGCCATGTGGTGCTGAGAAGAAGGTGTATTCCTTTTTATCCCTATTTATTTTTCTCCATATGTCTATTAACTCTAATTTTTCTAAGATTTCATTCACTTCTTTTACCTCTTTCTTATTTATTTTTTTATTTGATTTATCTAAATTTGATAATGGTTGGTTCTAATCTCCCACTAATATTGTTTTACTGTCTATTTCTTCCTTCAATTCTCCTAGTTTCTCCATTAGAAATTTGGGTGCTATATTATTTGGTGCATACATGTTGATTAGTGATATTTCCTCATTATCTAAAGTCCCTTTTGACAAAATATAATTACCTTCCCTATCCCTTTTAAACAGGTCTATTTTTGCTTTGGCTTTATCAGATATCATGATTGCAATTCCTACCTTCTTTCTATCAGTTGAGGCCCAGAAGGTCTTACTCCATCCTTTAATTCTGACCTTGTGGGTGTCTACCCGCCTCATGTGTGTTTCTTGAAGACAACATATGGTAGGGTTTTGGATTCTAACCCATTCTGCAATTTGTCTACGTTTTATGGGTGAGTTCATCCCATTCATGTTCAAAGTTATGATTGTGACTTGTGAATTTTCTGGCATTTTGATATCCTTCCCTAATTCTAACCTTTATTCTTTAGCTCTAACCTTTTAATCCAATGATTTACTTTAAATCAGTCCCCCTTGTCCCCTCCCTTGATATGTTTCCCTTTCTAGACCCTCCCTTTTTGTTCCCTCCCCCTCCCCCCTCTCCTTCCCTCCCCTTTTGTTTTCCCTCCCCCCCTCCCCCCCTTGGTTTTCCTTTCTCCCTACCCTTGTTGGGTAAGATAGAATTCAAGATCCCAATGGATCTGGGTGTTTTTCCCTCTCAGAGTTGATTTCCCTGAGAGTAAGGTTTAAGTTAAAACTCTCTTCCTCTCCTTCTTATAGGAGTTTTCTTCCCCTCCCCTTCCCATGTGAATCTTTGTGTGAGAAAGATTATTCTATTTGATTTTTCTTTTCCCCTTATTTACACATTACATTTCCCATATATTAATATATAGAGATTGATATAAATGTAGTCCTTATAGAAGAGAGTTTGAATAAATGAAAAGATAACAATTTTCTCCTTTTCCCTTTCCATCATATTTACCTTTTCAGGTATTCCATGCTCTTTGTTTTTCGATATTGAACTTTCCACAGAGCTCTGGTCTTTTCTTTGCAAAAACTTGGAAATCTTCTATTTTGTCGAATGCCCATACTTTCCCTTGGAAGTATATAGTCAGTTTTGCTGGATAGCTGATTCTTGGTTGAAGACCGAGCTCTCTTGCCTTTCTGAAAATCATGTTCCATGCCTTACAATCATTCAGAGTGGAACTTGTAAGGTCTTGTGTGACCCTGATTGGCATTCCTTTATATCTAAATTGTCTTTTTCTGGCTTCTTGTAGGATTTTTTCTTTTGCTTGAAAGCTTTGGAATTTGGCAATTACATTCCTGGGAGTTGTCTTTTGGGGATTTAGTGTAGAGGGTGTTCTGTGAGTTCTTTTTTTTTTTTTTTTTTTTTTTTGTGTTTTTATTTTTTTTTTTAAAATATATTTTATTTGGTCATTTCCAAGCATTATTCGTTAAAGACATAGATCATTTTCTTTTCCTCCCCCCCCCCAACCCCCCATAGCCGACGCGTAAGTCCACTGGGCATTAGATGTTTTCTTGATTTGAACCCATTGCTTTGTTGATAGTATTTGCATTAGAGTGTTCATTTAGAGTCTATCCTCTGTCATGTCCCCTCAATCTTTGTATTCAGGCAGTTGCTTTTTCTCGGTGTTTCCACTCCCATAGTTTATCCTTTGCTTATGAATGGTGTTTTTTTCTCCTGGGTCCCTGCAAGTTGTTCAGGGACATTACACCGCCACTAATGGAGAAGTCCATTACGTTCGATGATACCACAGTGTGTTTGTCTCTGTGTACAATGTTCTCCTGGTTCTGCTCCTCTCGCTCTGCATCACTTCCTGGAGGTTGTTCCAGTCTCCATGGAACTTCTCCACTTTATTATTCCTTTTAGCGCAATAGTACTCCATCACCAACATATACCACAGTTTGTTCAGCCATTCCCCAATTGATGGGCATCCCCTCATTTTCCAGTTTTGGGCCACCACAAAGAGCGCAGCTATGAATATTTTTGTACAAGTCTTTGTGTCCATTATCTCTTTGGGGTACAGACCCAGCAGTGCTATGGCTGGGTCAAAGGGTAGATATTCTTTTGTCGCCCTTTGGGCATAGTTCCAAATTGCCCTCCAGAATGGTTGGATCAGTTCACAGCTCCACCAGCAATGAATTAATGTCCCTACTTTGCCACATCCCCTCCAGCATTCATTACTTTCCTTTGCTGTTATGTTAGCCAATCTGCTAGGTGTGAGGTGATACCTCAGAGTTGTTTTGATTTGCATCTCTCTGATTATAAGAGATGTAGAACACTTCTTCATGTGCTTGTTAATAGTTTTGATTTCTTTATCTGAGAACTGCCTATCCATTTCCCTTGCCCATTTATCAATTGGAGAATGGCTTGATTTTGTGTACAATTGATTTAGCTCTTTATAAATATGAGTAATTAAACCTTTGTCAGAGGTTTCTATGAAGATTTTTTCCCAATTTGTTGTTTCCCTTCTGATTTTAGTTATATTGGTTTTGTTTGTACAAAAGCTTTTTAGTTTGATGTAGTCAAAATTATTTATTTTACATTTTGTGATTCTTTCTATATCTTGCTTGGTTTTAAAGCCTTTCCCCTCCCAAAGGTCTGACATGTATACTATTCTGTGTTTACCCAATTTACTTATGGTTTCCTTCTTTATGTTTAAGTCACTCACCCATTTTGAATTTATCTTGGTGTAGGGTGTGAGGTGTTGATCTATTCCTAGTCTCTCCCACACTGTCTTCCAATTTTCCCAGCAGTTTTTATGAAATAGTGGATTTTTGTCCCAAAAGCTGGGATCTTTGGGTTTATCGTATACTGTCTTGCTGAGGTCGCTTTCCCCCAGTCTATTCCACTGATCTTCCTTTCTATTTCTTAGCCAGTACCAAATTGTTTTGATGACTGCTGCTTTGTAATATAGTTTTAGGTCAGGGACTGCAAGGCCCCCATCATATGTGTTTTTTTTCATTATTTCCCTGGATATCCTTGATCTTTTGTTCTTCCAAATGAACTTTGTTATGGTTTTTTCTAAATCAGTGAAGAAGTATTTTGGTAGTTCAATGGGTATGGCACTAAATAGATAAATAAGTTTGGGTAGGATGGTCATTTTTATTATATTGGCTCGTCCTATCCATGAGCAGTTAATGTTTTTCCATTTGTTCAAGTCTAGTTTTAGTTGTGTGGCGAGTGTTTTGTAGTTGTGTTCATATAGTTCCTGTGTTTGTCTTGGGAGGTAGATTCCTAGGTATTTTATTTTGTCTAAGGTGATTTTGAATGGGATTTCTCTTTCTAGTTCTTGCTGCTGAGCTGTGTTGGAGATATATAGAAAAGCTGATGATTTATGTGGGTTTATTTTGTATCCTGCAACTTTGCTAAAGTTGTTGATTATTTCAATTAGCTTTTTGGTTGAATCTCTAGGATTCTTTAAGTAGACCATCATGTCATCCGCAAAGAGTGATAACTTGGTCTCCTCCTTGCCTATTTTGATGCCTTCAATTCCTTTATCTTCTCTAATTGCTACTGCTAGTGTTTCTAGTACAATGTCAAATAATAGAGGTGATAATGGGCATCCTTGTTTCACTCCTGATCTTATTGGGAATGCATCTAGTTTATCCCCATTGCAGATGATATTAGCTGTTGGTTTTAGATATATACTGTTTATTATTTTTAGGAATGACCCTTCTATTCCTATGCTTTCTAGTGTTTTTAATAGGAATGGGTGTTGTATTTTATCAAAGGCTTTTTCTGCATCTATTGAAATAATCATGTGATTCTTGCTAGTTTGCTTGTTGATGTGGTCAATTATGTGGATGGTTTTCCTAATGTTGAACCAGCCCTGCATCCCTGGTATGAATCCTACTTGATCATGGTGAATGATCCTTCTGATCACTTGCTGGAGTCTTTTTGCTAGTATCCTATTTAAGATTTTTGCATCTATATTCATTAGGGAGATTGGCCTATAGTTTTCTTTCTCTGTTTTTGACCTGCCTGGTTTTGGAATCAGTACCATGTTTGTGTCGTAAAAGGAGTTTGGTAGAACTCCCTCTTTGCTTATTATGTCAAATAGTTTGTATAGTATTGGGATTAACTGTTCTCTGAATGTTTGATAGAATTCACAGGTGAATCCATCAGGCCCTGGGGACTTTTTCTTTGGAAGTTCTTTGATGACTTGTTGGATTTCAATTTCTGATATGGGATTATTTAGGAATTCTATTTCCTCTTCTGTTAGTCTAGGCAGTTTGTATTTTTGTATATATTCATCCATTTCTCCTAAATTAGTGTATTTATTGCCATATAATTGGGCAAAGTAATTTCTAATGATTGCCTTAATTTCCTCCTCATTGGAGGTGCTGTCCCCCTTTTCATCTTTAATGCTGTGAATTTGCTTTTCTTCCTTCCTTTTTTTAACTAGATTGACCAGTACCTTGTCTATTTTGTTTGTTTTTTCAAAGTACCAGCTTCTTGTCTCATTTATTAAATCAATAGTTCTATCACTTTCGATTTTATTAATTTCTCCCTTAATTTTTAGGATTTCTAATTTGGTTTTCTGCTGGGGGTTTTTAATTTGATCGCTTTCCAGTTTTTTCATTTGCATTTCCAATTGATTGATCTCTGCTCTCCCTTGTTTGTTAATATAAGCATTCAGGGATATGAATTTACCTCTGATTACCGCTTTGGCTGCATCCCAAAAGGTTTGGAAGGATGTTTCGCCATTGTCATTTTCCTCGATGAAATTATTAATTGTTTCTATGATTTCTTCTTTAACTAAACGGTTTTGGAGTATCATATTGTTTAATTTCCAATTGGTTTTAGATTTGGTTTTCCATGTACCATTACTAATCATTATTTTTATTGCCTTGTGATCTGAGAAGGCTGCATTCATTATTTCTGCTTTTCTGCATTTGTGTGCTATGTTTCTGTGACCTAATGTATGGTCAATTTTTGTGAATGTGCCATGTGGTGCTGAGAAGAAGGTGTATTCCTTTTTATCCCTATTTATTTTTCTCCATATGTCTATTAATTCTAATTTTTCTAAGATTTCATTCACTTCTTTTACCTCTTTCTTATTTATTTTTTGATTTGATTTATCTAAATTTGATAATGGTTGGTTTAAGTCTCCCACTAGTATGGTTTTATTGTCTATTTCTTCCTTCAATTCTCCTAGTTTCTCCATTAGAAATTTGGGTGCTATATTATTTGGTGCATACATATTGATTAATGATATTTCCTCATTGTCTATAGTCCCTTTTAACAAAATATAATTACCTTCCCTATCCCTTTTGATCAGGTCTATTTTTGCATTGGCTTTATCAGATATCATGATTACCACTCCTGCCTTCTTTCTATCAGTTGAAGCCCAGAAGGTCTTACTCCATCCTTTAATTCTGACCTTGTGGGTGTCAACCCGCCTCATGTGTGTTTCTTGAAGACAACATATGGTAGGGTTTTGGATTCTAATCCATTCTGCTATTCGTCTACGTTTTATGGGTGAGTTCATCCCATTCACATTCAAAGTTATGATTGTCATTTGTGGACTCCCTGGCATTTTGATTGCCTTCCCTAATTCTAACCTTTTCTTCTTCGGCTCTACCTTTTAGTCCAGTGATTTACTTTGAAACAGTCCCCCTTGTCCCCTCCCTTGATGTTTCCCTTTTTAGTCCCTCCCTTTTTGTTCCCTCCCCCTCCCCCCTCTCTTACCCTCCCTTTTTGTTCTCCCTCTCCCCCTCCCCCCCTTGGTTTTCCCTTCTCCTTACCCTTGTTGGGTAAGATAGAATTCAAGATCCCAATGGATCTGGAGGTTTTTCCCTCTCAGAGCTGATTTCCCTGAGATTGAGGTTTAAGTAACCCCCCCCCCCTCTCTTCCTCTCCTTCTTATAGGAGTTTTCTTCCCCTCCCCTTCCCATGTGAATCTTTGTGTGAGAATGATTATTCTATTTGGTCTTTCTTTACCCCCTATTTATACATTACATTTTCCCCACATGTTAGTATATATAGGTTGATATAAATGTAGTCCTTATAGAAGAGAGTTTGAGTAAAAGAAGAAGATAACATTTTCCCCTTTCCTTAATATTTACCTTTTCAGGTATTCCTTGCTCTTTGATTTTCGGTATCAAACTTTCCACAGAGCTCTGGTCTTTTCTTTGCAAAAAGTTGGAAGTCTTCTATTTTGTTGAATGCCCATACTTTCCCTTGGAAGTATATAGTCAGTTTTGCTGGGTAGCTGATTCTTGGTTGGAGACCCAGCTCTCTTGCCTTTCTGAAGATCATGTTCCATGCCTTACGATCATTCAGAGTAGAACTTGCAAGGTCTTGGGTGACCCTGATTGGCATTCCTTTATATCTAAATTGTCTTTTTCTGGCTTCCTGTAGGATTTTTTCTTTTGTTTGATAGCTTTGGAATTTGGCAATTACATTCCTGGGAGTTGTCTTTTGGGGGTTTAGTGTAGAAGGTGTTCTGTGAGCTCTGTCAGTGGCTGTATTGCCCCCTTGTTCTAGAATCTCTGGGCAATTTTCTTTGATTATATCTTGTATCACCACGTCCAGTTTGGTGTTTATTTCTGGCTTATCTGGGAGTCCAATTATTCTTAAATTATCCCTTCTCCCCCTATTTTCCAGATCTATCACCTTGTCGGTGAGATATTTTATGTTCTCTTCTAATTTCTTGGTATTTTGGCTTTGCTTTATTGATTCTTGCTCTTTTACACGATCGTTGTCTTCCAGCTGCCTGATTCTGGCCTTTAAAGCCTGGTTTTCTTTTACAGTTTGGTCAAACTGGTTTTGTAGATGCGTGAATTTCTTTTGCATTATTTCCAACTTTTCCTCCCAGAAGGCTTCCATCTTTTTGGTCATTTCTGATTCAAATTCTTCATAGGTTTGTGGAGAGTTTCCATTTCCTTTGGAAGGTTTTGGAGCATTTTCTTTTATATTATCTTCTTTCTGCTCTGTATTTTGTATTTTGGCTCCATAGAATGTGTCCAAAGTCGCCCCTTTCTTCTTATTTTTCTTGGTATTTTGGGGCTTCTGTGGTTCTGTGGAGTTTGTCATCTCTGAATGTGGAGGATTAGTTTTTCTTGTCTCTTTCTGGTGTTCAGAGGCAGTCCTGGGCAGATAGTTCTATGGGCTTTCCCTGGGTTAAACTGAATATGCCTCACTGGAACTGGAATGGAAGGGTCTGACCACGAGGCCACACTCTCCCCCTGGCTCGATTTCCGGAAGTTGCCTTCAGAATCGCTGGCCGTGAGGCTGTTTCGTCGGCCTGCGGGGGGATGGGCTGCCGCTTCCCCAAGCTCCGAGAGCACAGACTTTCACTGAGACTTGGATAGCAGGATCCAGCCCGTGAGGCTGTCTTGCCCGCCCTGAGGGTTGCTGTTGTTTTGACCAGCTCTCTGCAGCGGAAGCCCCAGGCAGTAACTTTCACCGGGACTGTAGAAGGCCCTGAGGGTTGTTGTTTCCGAGGACCCTGCTCTCTGAGCCGGCTGGGCTGCGGCTTCCGGGAGCCTTGGACTCTGCGCTCCTACCCCTGAGGTCCGAGTGATCTCGGGTTCTGGCTTTTAAGGGGAGCCGTACCTTTTGAACCGGGTCCAGGTCCAGGAGGAGGGTTCCCAGGGTCTGTGCTGTTGATCGTTTTGAATTTCGGCGCCTTAGGAGCTTATCGTTTGAGATTGGTCGGGAAGGGTTTTCCGGAGATCTGAGCTTTAGCTTTCTCTAAGCCGCCATCTTAACCGGAAGTCCTCTGTGAGTTCTTTCAGTGGCTGTATTTCCCCCTTGTTCTAGAATCTCTGGGCAATTTTCTTTGATTATATCTTGTATTACGATATCGAGTTTGCTGTTTATTTCTGAATTTTCTGGTAATCCAATTATTCTTAAATTGTCTCTTCTTCCTCTATTTTCCAAGTCTGTCACCTTGTGAGTGAGATATTTTATGTTCTCTTCTAATTTCTTGATCTTTTGGCTTTGCTTTATTGATTCTTGCTCTTTTATCTGCCCGTTGTCTTCCAGTTGCCTAATTCTGACCTTTAAAGCCTGGTTTTCCTTTTCAGTTTGGTCAAAGCGGTTTTGTAGTTGTGTGAAATTCTTTTGCATTAATTCCCACTTTTCCTGCCAGAAGGCTTCCATCTTTTTGATCATTTTCGATTCAAATTCTTCAAAAGTTTGTGGAGAGTTTCCATTTCCTTTGGAAGGTTTTGGAGCATTTGCTTGTGTTTCCTCTTCTATCTCCTCCGTATTTTGTATTTTTGCTCCATAAAATGTGTCCAAAGTTGCCCCCTTCTTGTTTTTCTTGTTGTTTTGAGGCTTTTTTGCTTCTGTGCTGTTTGCCATCTCTCTCTGAGTGAGGGGGGCTGGCTCTTCTGTTATCTGTCTGGTGTTCAGTGGCTTTAGCCCCAGGAAAATTGTCTGTCTTCCCCAGGAAGCCCGGAATTGCTGGTGTTTTGGTGTTTCGGTGTTACTACCCTCCTCAGTTCCCTCCTGATGCTTCTCTGTTGCCTTACTTCTATGTTCTGCCTGTTCTTGATGATCTTAAGAGAAGAATGGAAAGAGAGGGAAAGAGGAATACATTGGGAGAGGAGGAAATTAAAGACTATTATCTCATATAATCAGAATATACAAATAGACATCTAAACAAACAAGAATTAGGGTGAGAGAAGGAATAGCTGACAACTGAAACTCATTCTCATCTGAATTGGTCCAAACAAGGCAAAATATCTACATAGACACATTAAGTTGAGAACAAAAATATATCTTGCTCTACAAAAAAATGGGGAAAGAAAGAAGGAAGAATTAGTGGGAGGATAGTTTAAGCAAGGAATTAGCCTTAAGCAAAACAAATCAGATGTGCAAAGAATGTTTATAGCTACTTTTGTGGGATGCCCATAAATTGGGGTATGACTGACCAAATTATGGTATATAAATGGAATATTATTGCCCTCTAAGAAGTGATGAAGGAGATGGTTTTAGAGAATCTGAGAAAACATATGAAGTGATGCAGAGTAATGTGAACAAAACCAGGAGAGCAATTTATGCAATGACAGCAATATGGTAAAGACAAATAATTTTGGAAGAATTAAGAAAGAACTCTGATTAGTTTTATCTTCAACTATGATTCCAGGGTACTATCAAGGAAACATTTTACCCATCTGCAGATAAAAAGATGATGGATGCTGAGTGAAGAATGAGGTACATGCATGTTTTTGGACATGGCCAATACAGGAATGTTTTGCTTTACTATAAATATTTGTAATATAAGTTTTGTTTTTCTTTCATTCCTACTTGTAGGAAGAAGAGAAAGTGGATTTTTTACTGATTAAAAAATATGATTTTTAAAACTTTCAGAACAAAACTTATCCACTTCCTAGTTTATAATTTTTCTTAATTACCTCCCTCAATGCCCTTTAAAAATAGTAAAGTTCTGAAGAGAATAAATTTTTCTTCTCTATTAGGATATTTGTGCTTCATAATCATATCCAATTCTTTAGTACATTTATTTTTCTAAATTTCTCTTTAATCTTGTGTTTGTATTTCAAAGTTTGAATTTAGCTCAAAGCTGTATTTATCAGGAATATTTTCATTATATGATCTTTCTTTAAAGTCTATTATTTCTCCTGTGGAATTATAGTCACTTCTTCAGGATACATTATTCTTGTGTATAAACCTACATGATTTACATTTTGGGATATTGCTTTCCAAGATCTTCTATTAGTTATAGTGGAAGTTACTAGGTTTGTATGGTCCTGATTGTTTTCTTTATATTTGAACTCTTTCTTTCTGGTTGCCTGCAATATTTTTCTCTTTGATATGGAAGCTCTGGATTTTAGCTATGGCATATGAAGAATTTTTTCTTTGGGGGTTTCTTTCAGAAGGTGATCATTATATTCTTTCTATTCCTATTCTACTCATTGGTTCTAATGAATCTTAGCAGTTTCCAGGTATGAAGTCTTGAAATATAGTGTCCAGGCTTTGATGAAGATAGTGATGGTTTTCTACAAGTCAAATGATTCCTAAATTATTTCTCCTTGACCTGTTTTCCAGGTCAGATTTTCTTTTTTTAATAGAAGATATATTTTCTTTCATTTTTTCAATCTTTTGACTTCATTTTAATATTTCTTGCTGTCTTATGAAACCATTGATTTCTGTTTGGTCTATTCTAATTTTCAGGGAATGTTAATTTGATAAGATTTATTTCTGTTTATTTTTTCCAATTTTTTTCTTAAAAGCTTTTATTTCATGTGCTGTTTCTTGATTCATTTATTTTCACATACTCCAATTCCTTCCTTACCCCTTAGCCTTTTAGAATTGGGACTCATGAAATGTTTATTAACAATCAATTGATCTTCCTTGTGTCCATAACAGAAAAGGAAAATCAGAAGTAGCTAACTCCAAATTTCTAGTAACGTTTTGTTTGGAAGTTATCAGCTTCTTCCTTGGGAGACTATGAATCATGTACAGATATTATCTCATGCCTTTTATGTAATCAGTGCCTAATGCACTTGAGTTGAACTGAATTGAACTCTCTCTCCTCCTAGACTATATTCAATGATGTCATCCTTATTTTTTCCCCTTATATTGATTACCCATAAAGGATTTATTTTAATTTCTTGGGGGCTTCCCTCTAGATCTCTTGACATTGTAGGAATGTCAACAGACTCTTCAAGCTTTTTACTTGTGCCTCATGACCAGGACAGATCCTGTTTCTGGGAACCCTTCTCTGGGAATGGCCTTTTCACTATTTCTCTTCAATGGATTTTTGTGGACAATATGCTACATCCTACTGCCCATGGCCCCAATGTACTTCTCCATTCCCTGGTGTGTGACCTCACCTCCCTAAGCCTACAAAACCTGCTCCTTCTCTCAAAACATTGTCTTTGGGAAGGAAGAGAAAGAGGGTCCACCTTAATCAGCTGGCCTGAAAGAGCAAGGAGAACAGTTTACATGGTGACCATAGCAACGTAAAGGGAAATAACATCGATCAATGCAGCGCTGACTTCAATGGCGACTTGAGAAAGCTGGGGGTGAAGCAAGATTCTCTAGGTGAGTCCACAGTGAGGTGATGGATTCTGTAGATGCTGAATGAGTCATCTGCTTTCAGTCATGGCTAAAGCATTGACTGATTTTGCCAAACTATCCATTTGTTTAAAAAATTTTCATCTGAAGGCTATTTCAGTATTGGAGCACAGTCACTAAATGGTGATAAACATATCAAAAATGTTTGTCAGCCAGACTTTGGACATCAAGGCCAATGATCTGTCCATTGATGGATTATCTTCCATCCTCACTGATCCTTGATGAAATAAGCATTTATTAAGCATCTTCTGTGTGCACAGTGCCAGGATGGGGTCAGAATTTTAGCAAAGAGTCAGGACTTGTCTGCAGGAAGGTGATAGTCCAGAGTTATTTTACTAAATAACTCTGACAGCGAAAGTCGGTATACCTATGGCCCTTCTGGGGCTTATAGAAAGATGATGGTGTATAGTGGAGAGAAAAGGGGCCTACCACCAGCAGAACAGGACTGTTTACCTCAGTTTCCTCATCCGTAAAATCAGCTGGGAAAAGAAATGACAAACCACTCCAGTGTCTTTGTCAAGAAATCCCCAATGGAGGTGATGAAGAGTCAGACACACTGAAAAAATGACCAAAGAACAAGAATACACGTGAATGCATTTTCAGTCTGTCAGAAAGGGCCAGGCAAGGTCCACAGGGAGGAAAGTCAGTAGGGAAGAGGAGGAGGATTTCCCAGGTGCCTTCCTGAAGGCAGGAAGCTAGCTGGCCTCGTTCTTCTTGTCCTGGCCTCTCTGGGACAAGGACTAGACCTGTGATGTCATGGCATGATGGCATGTAATGAGTAAAGTCTTCTCCCAATACAGGAACGACCATCCCTGACACTTTCAGTCACATGGCGTGACTTGTCCAGTGACCCAGCCAGGCTTAAAGCCGGGTTTTCCTTGCCCAGAGGTCAGCTCTTTCTACATCATGGCAGCCTGCAGCGATTCAGATAAGTCATAATGACATGCAAACAAACCCACAGTCCTTCAATGGACCAAGGAGTCCATTGGCCAGAGAATAATGGCCCCTTAATGGCTCCCTTTGGCCATGCCAAGTTTCGAAAGGGACCAAAGAGATCGTTTTCTCTCTTTTCAAAGTGAGTGGGGTTAAGTAGGGCACAAGCAGGGTTGGTCCTTTGGATGTCATTTCCAAGCGAAATTCTATCCACAAAGCTTAGGCTGAGCGAAGCAGGCTGGGACGTCCGGGGCCTCATGAAGAATCCCCCTGGGCCAGGCTTGGGTGAGCAGCTCCTGTGCCCCTCCAGCATGTGCCCAGAGCCTGAGCAGGCCACCATCGTCCCCTGAGAGGGTCAGTGAGAGGTCTACTGGGGACCTAGAGGAAGAGAGCACGGTGCCCTGTGGCCATCCTGCTCCTCTGGGGCCAATGGCTCCAATTGTTCAAACTAAGCTTTGGGATGTAAAATGATACAAAAGAACGGGACAAACCAGTTGAAAGAGAGCCTGAATCCATGAATCCTGGACTGTGAGAGGCGGAAGAGAGCTTAGAGAGAATCTCATCCCACCCCTTCACCTGCCAGGGAGGGAAACAAAGCCCAGAGAAGGAAAGGGAGCAGCCTGAGGTCACCCAGCACATCACCAGCAGATCCAGAACGAGGCAGGCATTCTTCCTACTGTGATGGATTAAGAAAGAACAAAAACTGGGAGCCAGGGATCCTGGGTTTGACCTCCAGCTCTACTGTTTACTTGATGGGTGGCCATGGGGAATTCCTTCCAGCTCCCTGGGCCTTAGGGTCCTCAGCTGTAAGAGGGAGACAGTAAGACACAGACTGCCCACCTTGTGGGGTTATTATAGGCCAAGGGCCATATATATGATCTATAGCCCCTAAAGGCATAGGGAATGAACCCAAAGGAAACATAGAGACCATCTAGTACATCCTGTACATTTTACACAAAAGGAAACTGAGGCTCAGAAAGGTGATGTGACTTGCCCAGAGTCACACGGAGAACAAATTGGCAAAGAGATCGTTTGAACCCAGGTTCTCTGATTCCAAGTCCGGTGCTTGTGAAGACATATTTACCTGTAGGACAGGAATATTTTAATTGACCCCCAAGAGATCTATGGACAGATTTCAAGGAGTCCATGAACTTAGATGTGAAAAAAAAGTAGATCTCTTTTTTTCACCAGCCTCTAACCAAAATGTAGCATTTCCTTCAATGGCTAACATGACGTTATTTGGAGAAGAGGTCCAAAGGCTTCACCAGACTGGCCAAAGGGGTTCCAGATGCAAAGAGTTTGAGAACAAGGACTGCCTCCTCTTTGTTCTTGACTGGGGACAAGGAGGCCTCCCTCAGTCCCTGGAGTCCCAGCCTTTAGCCACTCTCCTACCGCTCCTCCATGGAGGATCTGATCCAGGGAAAGAAGACACATGAGTCAGGGCATCCGTGGAGGGAATGCCAGCAGAGGCCTTTGGAGCTTGGTCTTGGTCCCATTGGCTAGTCCACTCTTCCTCCCAACAGCGCTCAGGACTTATTCTTCCTTCTTTGTACTTTCTGAGGAAGCAAACAGGCCTGGGCCATGAGAGGCTCTCGGCTTCTCACACGGACCTCAGGAGGTAGAAAGCCTGGAATCTGCAGCCCAAGACTTCCGAGCACTCGTTGTTCGGCTGATTTTCCCTGACAGGAGCATCTCGGGGTCCCCCAACCAATCCCCAGCCACCACAGCCCTTCCCCAACCCCTTCTACTTCTTTGTATTCTGGGCCTCCTCGAATTACCCAGCAAGAAGGCTTCCCTGTTAGACCCTCAAAAGGATGCAAACTCCGAGAAAGCAGGAAGTGCTTTACCTGGTTAGTTGTCTCCTCAGCATCTGCCCTTTTGCCTCACAGGCAGGCCATGATGAATAACGGCTGTTGGGTTCCTAAGCTGGCCAAACCTAAGGCTGGCTCCTCTTCCCTGAGACCCGGCATTCGCCCCTAAGCCGCCATGCTGCACCAGGCACTGCTCCCTCCGTCCTTCCCTCATTGCAGCCCCGTGACTATCTCCCGTGGCCAGCTCGGGTCCACGGCCTGGTTTCGTGGTGAATAAAGCAAGTCCCCGTGGAAAGGTTAAAGCAGAGGGCCGGAGAGGAGGCAGAACAGAAACCTGCTCAGCTTTCAGGGCCGGAGTTTTTGTTACGCCAAGCTGGGTGGCTCCCTTGGCAGGACATCAGAACCGTTCCCTGAGAAGGTTTGGGGGAGCCTCGCGCCTGGCCCCAAAGATGCCGTGGCCGCCTCTCGCCGTTGGCACTGCCACGGCCTGGCAGGAAACCACAAACAACTTCCCACGAGTGAAGAAAGGAACGCACCGCCCAAGCACCGGTTCACGTTTCATCGTTTTATTCTTGGGTTTATACAGCTATATTTTACAATGCAGTGATGCGGTTTAGACACAGCCCAACCCTGTCTCCGGAGGACGTCCGTAATGCAAGCGTGCGGCAGCGCGGGAGACGGCGACCATTCCCGACGAGCGTAGTGAGCGCCAGCTTCAAGTCCCCGTGTCTGCCTGCGCCTCGAAAAGGAAGGGGGCTCATCTAGTCCATACATTGAAAACTTCCATGGAAAAAAGGCACCGTGAGTACACGTTGTACGGATATATACAAACTCAAAACTAGAACAAAATTACGCATTTTTTTCCTTCTGCAGCTTTTTTGTGTTTTGTTTTAATACACACTTTTGTAAATTGTAAACCTTCACTTGCAAAAAAATACAAATACACTGAGGCGTTTTAGACAAAATATCTTCTTACTTACACAGATGCAATACTTAAAATATTTTGTAAGGGCTCTATCTCAATAAAGATTCTCAGATCCGTGTCTGCCCGCAGATACAAAATCGAGCCTTTAATGCAGTTTTATTCTTAATATATCTTTTTGAGGTTTATATATATTTATTATATATATTTATATATATTTACAACTCTGCCATACATTCCTTCACCTTTGGTTAAAAAAATTAAAGCCCTCTCTGTTATAACATACTGAATTCTCTTCTTTTAAAAGAATGCACGTGTACATACAAAAGAAACATCTGTTCCCACAAAACATATACATTCCTCATTTTTCAGAACAAGTCAAGTCAGATTCCAAAGCTTCTGTGCACTCCCCCCGTAGGCTGATGGGTAAAATGACCTTTCTTTTCCTTTTTCACTGATAGAGTTTCCCTAACACATAGGAGATTGAGCTTGGTTTTTTTTTAAGTTATGTCACTGGGTGAGTGGGAGGATTTACATGTTTCTTCCCCCTTGGTTTTCCCCAGTCCCGCCCCCACCCCCACCCCCCCAACTCCAACCCCCTTTATGATCTGCACAAACGGATGAGAAGAGGCACTGCATCATGGGATGGACTTTTGTAAAGTGTTACAGTATCCTTTGGATAACTTCCAGAGAGGGGGCCCCTTTGCGATGCTCTCAGCAAGCCTTGGGGAGTTCCGGGGGCAGGTCGCCAGCAGAGACACGGTACTGAACCTTGGTGTTGGTGATGGCGCCATGTTTCTGCCGCAGGTGAAGCCGAAGCTGGCTTTTGTGGCGGAAATGCAGGTTACACTTCTCACACTGGAGAGAAAAGCAGAAGTGACTTGAGTCAAAAGATGAGTGACCTTATCTCACTTGTCTACATTCAATGACCACTGAGGTCCCTGCCAGGGCTAGTCTGTGATCCTTGAACACCCACTTCAGCCTTCCCAAAGGTCAATTCTTGTGGACACTTTCATTTTTTCTTCCTTGTACCTTGGGTGGAATTTCCCATGAACTTCTATGTCTTCCCCTAGGCTTGAAGGAAAAAGGGCCCTCCTAGAAATGAGCCTTCATCTGATTTTCCACTAACATTTGACAAGGAAAGAGGCATTAGGTATGTATATCTACATATTCCCTGAAGGGCTCGTTACCTAATAATTAAGTAATATTTGTTTTTGTTTTATTGGGGGGGGGGACAATCCTTTCAAATATACTTCTTAAGTGAAAAAAAAAAGAGAAGTTCTTTATACTAACTCATAACCTAGGTTAAGATGAGGAAGAAAGAGCTGCCAAATGGAAGAGATATATTTTCTTAGTGGTCCCTCCTTTGCTACAACCCCATCCTACCACCTGCTGTATGGCTTCAGGTAGGACACAAACTCTCTGACCTGTGATATCTATTCATTTGGTCTGGAATCAGATGCTCTGCATGATGGAAATATATATTTGCTGTCCAAAGGCAAGGCACTGGGGGGTGGGTGGGGGAGATCAGCTAATTAGTCAATCTGTAAGTCTTTATTCAGCACCTGCTCTGAACCACACACTGTGATGGACATCAGAATAGAAATCTCTTGGCTTATCCTTTTCATTTTAAGAACTGAGTCTATGAGTGGTACTGCTGGGTGAGTTGGCAGCTGGTGCTTCCCAGCTTGATGTTGCCAGTTTGAATGTTTGGTAAGCCACAAGACCTTGTGGCAAATCAGAACACTAAGCTATAAATGAAAAATCCATTTGAGAACCAGTGGTTTAGCACTACACATATGAATGTTTAATAAATGAATTATAAAAAAGAATTCTTTATTCCTTTTTAAATTTAATGGGGACCCTGGAGGTCCTCTTACTATAGAGATATGTAGGGATTAACCAGCCCACAGTGACAGGAAGTAGGAATCAGGGAGCCCCCTGCTGGGAAAGGGGCAGTTGGGCAGGCTATCAGTTGTTGGCAGTTAGGGCTGGCAGTTGTGGGGAAGTTGTCTGCTGGGTGTGAGTTGGTCATTGGGGGTTGGTTGCTGGTGGTATGGGTTGGTGATTAGTTGGTGGTTGGGAGATATATATCTATATAATAATAATAACATATATATAATACACACATATATATTCTGCCTGGTGAGTTGAACTGAAGGGTGATCAGCTGAACTTTCTCTAATGGCAGTTTTTAGCAGCAGTTATAGGTAGATATAGGCATTTTTAGGTAGTAAACTAAATTATTAATCATTAAAAGCTGCTAGAAGTTTTCTCTGACTTAAAGGGATAATATTAATTTACAACTCTGCTATGTTCTCATTAAAACATCAATTATTAAAAGCTGGTCTCTTATTTTGTCAAAACCTGTATTTTTACCCTTATAATATATTGAAAAAGATTTGGTCAAATTTAAGTGAATTCATTTTGTGGTATCAAGGTGGGTACTCATTGATCCGAGGGGTGGCTGTTTATTTATTAGTGTAGATAGGTAGTTAGTGAATCAATTTAGGTAGAGTAGGTTAGATTAGGCCTGGTCTGACAAGGCAGAAGAACCTGTCCTTGAAGACAGAGTAGGGTTTTTAGAAATTTTAGGTAGTATTAGGAATTTTAGGTATATTTATAGAGTATAAGATTAGTAATCTTTCTTTCCTCTTTTCTATCTATCTCACTATCTATAGTTAATTGTTAAAAGCTGCTAGAAGTTTTCTTTGGCTTACAGGGATAGTATTCATTTACAACTCTACTATATTCTCATTAAAATACAAATATTTGAAAATTGGTCTCTTATTTTGTCAAAACCCCTATTTTTACCCTTACAGTATATTGAAAAAGATTTGTCAAATTTAAGTGCATTCTTTGTGGTATCAAGGTGGGTACTCCTTGATTGGGGGGCTTAACCGCCCAAAAACCATGGTACCTGAATTTAACAGAATCACATGGTGCCATGAGGAATGCTCAATATGAAGAGCTTAGCAACACAGGGGAGTGCCTATATGAACAGATACAGAGCCAAGTAAGCGGAAACAAAACAATTTAAAATGACCACCATAACTCGGATTGCTACATTGACCAGTCTTGACTCTGAAGATCTGATCGTGATGATGCCAGTTAAGTTGATAATGAATGTTTGTTGACCGATTCTTTCAGAGAGAAGATGGTCGACTTCAGGTACAGCATAAAGCCCACGTGACCACCTGTGGTTTCCTTTATAACTAATAGCCCTTCTTTGTCTAAGGATGCCACCTCGGCTGGCGGGGGGCCGTGTTACGGGGAAATGACGGCGACATTTTCAAAAAGCATCAGGACCACGTGGTGCAGGGCTGGAGAAGCGAATTCCTTCACAGCCTCCAGAGCAGGACCGAGTGGTGAGAGGATGGGGTGCTTGAGGCCACCTCTGGGGCCTAGCAGAGTGCCCAAATGCTATCACCTGATGGATTATTGATTGGCTGCTCATCAGTCTCCCTTTACTCTAGACAACACCCGTCTCCAAGTACTGAAAGGAGGTTTGGGGGACTCCCCAGAGTCCCTGACTTGTGGCGGAAGACCACTGCCATGCTAGACAAATGGGGGCTGCGGGGCTATGTCCGTCCTGAGGGCGGGTCTGTGGGGCCCCTCCCGGCTTGGGGAGCCTGTTGGAGCCTCCGAGGGCCCAGGCTCGCCACCGAGAGGGGCCGGACAAAGCGGCTGGGGTGGGCCTGCTCCGGGGGGGTCCTGAACTTGGACAGAAAGGATGACCCCCCCTTCCACGACACCCTCGTCTTTTTGTTTCTGCGTTCGCTCCACGGCACGCAGCAGGCCCCCCCCGGCTCCAGGGCCCCCCCGGAAAGCTCGCGAGCAGAGCCGGACTCACGTACATGGTAGGGTTTCTCTCCCGTGTGGATGCGCAGGTGGCTTTTGAGGGTCTGCAGGTGCCGGAAGCGGGTGCCGCAGATCTCGCACGGGTAGGGCTTCTCGCCCGTGTGGATGAGCACGTGGGCGCGCAGGTGGGCCACCTGGAGGGGAGGGAGGGAGGGACGTCAGGAGGGCCGCCCCCATAGAAAGCTGGGAGACGGACGGACAGACGGACAGACAGATGGACGGACGGACGGACGGACGGACAGACGGGCGGACAGACGGACGGGCAGGCGGGCCCTGCACTGACCTGCACGAATCTCGCTCCACAGGTCTCGCACTTGTACGGCTTCTCTCCAGAGTGGATGCGAGTGTGCGTCTTCAGGTTGGCCGGCCGGTTGAACTGGGCGCCACAAATGTTGCACCGATAGGGCTTTTCCCCTGGGACAAAGGGAGAGACGAGACCCGCGGTGAAGGGGCGGCCCAAAGGAGACCCTGCAGGGGGAGGTGCAGCCCCACCCCCACGGGCACCGACGACGATCGGAGGGTCTCAGAGGCCCTCGCCCCGACGGGACGCCGGCACGCGGAGGCCACAAGGCACGGAGGCGCCCCTGCTTCCCCCAAGCCCTGACAGGCCAGGCGGGACTAGAGTCCTGGAACCCTGGCCCTGCCTCCAGCTGGCCTCCTCGGCCACGTTCCCCAAGTAGGTGGGGAGGGACCCCGGCCGGAGCCCTCCGGGGCGCACCTGTGTGGACGGTCTTGTGGCTGGCGAGGTTGCCCTTGTAGCGGAAGGAGGCCTGGCAGCGGTCACATTTGTAAGGCTTGTCGCTGTGCGTCTGCAGGGTGTGCCGCTTGAGGGACGCCTCCTCCGAGAAGCGGCAGTCACACTCGTTACAGAAGAAAGCGCCGTTCTCTGTGGAGGCCGAGAAGGGAGGCCGGGCTCAGGAGGAGGCCCAGCCAGGCGCCCGCTGGGCTCCGAGCGCCGGAAGGGGAGGAGAGCAGGCAGGCAGAGCCCGGCCAGCCGGCCAGCCCCCCGCTGCCGCCCCGTGACCCGCGGGCTCTCCACCCGTGCCGTCAAAGGCAGGCGCCCACGCGCGTACCCCTGTCTCTCCAGGACAGCTCGAGAAGAGCCAAGAGCCCCGTCCGGGCCGGGGCTCAAAAGGTGGCGATCCCGGGACGAGCCATGGCGGCCCTCGGGAAGTGCCCGGGGCAGGCCAGCACCTTCTCAGACGCTGAGATTTTAATAAGTGACCTGTCCAGGGTCACACAGCCAGGAGAGACATTGGCACACATCCTGTTCCAACATTGCCTCTGAGATTCTGAGGAGGAGGAGGAGGAGGAAGAGGAGGAGGGGGAAGAGGAGGAGGAGGATAGAGGAGGAGGAGGAGGAGGAAGAAGAGGTGGGAGAAGAGGAGGAGGAGGAGGAAGAGGAAAAGGAGGAAGAAGAGGAGGAAGGTGGCTTGGTACTGCTGGGATGGAAGCATAGGAGAGGAAGAGAAGAGAGGAAGAGAAGGAAAAGAGGAGAGAGCAGGAGGAGGGAGGAGAAGGAAGAGGAAGAGAAGGAGGAAGAGGAGAAGAAGAGAGGAGGAGGAGGAGGAGGAAGAGGAGGAGGAAAAGAGGAGAGAGCAGGAGGAGGGAGGAGGAGGAAGGAGGAGGAGGAAGAAGAGGTGGGGGAAGAGGAGGAGGAGGATAGAGGAGGAGGAGGAGGAAGAGGAAAAGGAGGAAGAAGAGGAGGAAGGTGGCTTGGTACTGCTGGGATGGAAGCATAGGAGAGGAAGAGAAGAGAGGAAGAGAAAGAAAAGAGGAGAGAGCAGGAGGAGGGAGGAGGAGGAAGAGGAGGGAGGAGGAGGAGGAAGGAAGAGGAGGAGGAAGGTGGCTTGGTACTGCTGGGATGGAAGCATAGGAGAGGAAGAGAAGAGAGGAAGAGAAGGAAAAGAGGAGAGAGCAGGAGGAAGAGGAAGAGGAGGAAGAGGAGGAGGAGGAAGGTGGCTTGGTACTGCTGGGATGGAAGCATAGGAGAGGAAGAGAAGAGAGGAAGAGAAGGAAAAGAGGAGAGAGCAGGAGGAGGTAGGAGGAGGAAGAGGAAAAGAGGAGAGTGCAGGAGGAGGAAGGAGGAAGAAGAGGAAGGAGGAGGAGGAGGAAGAGGAGGAGAAGGAAGGTGGCTTGGTACTGCTGGGATGGAAGCATAGGAGAGGAAGAGAAGGAAAAGAGGAGAGAGCAGGAGGAGGAGGAAGAGGAAGAGGAGGAAGAGGAGGAGGAGGAGGAGGAGGAAGGTGGCTTGGTACTGCTGGGATGGAAGCATAGGAGAGGAAGAGAAGAGAGGAAGAGAAGGAAAAGAGGAGAGAGCAGGAGGAGGAGGAAGAGGAAGAAGAGGAAGAGGAGGAGGAAGGTGGCTTGGTACTGCTGGGATGGAAGCATAGGAGAGGAAGAGAAGAGAGGAAGAGAAGGAAAAGAGGAGAGAACAGAAGGAGGAGGAAGAGGAAGAGGAAGAAGAGGAAGAGGAGGAAGAGGAGGAGGAGGAGGAAAAGAGGAGAGAGCAGGAGGAGGGAGGAGGAGGAAGGAGGTGGAGGAAGGTGGCTTGGTACTGCTGGGATGGAAGCATAGGAGAGGAAGAGAAGAGAGGAAGAGGAGAAGGAAAAGAGAGAGCAGGAGGAGGAAGGAGGAGGAAGAGGAAGAGGAGGAGGAAAAGAGGAGAGAGCAGGAGGAGGAAGGAGGAGGAGGAAGAGGAGGAGGAAGAGGAGGAGGAAGAGGAGGAGAAGGAAGGTGGCTTGGTACTGCTGGGATGGAAGCATAGGAGAGGAAGAGAAGAGAGGAAGAGAAGGAAAAGAGGAGAGAGCAGGAGGAGGAAGAAGAGGAAGAGGAAGAAGAGGAGGAGGAGGAGGAGGAAGGTGGCTTGGTACTGCTGGGATGGAAGCATAGGAGAGGAAGAGAAGAGAGGAAGAGGAGAAGGAAAAGAGGAGAGAACAGAAGAAGGAAGGAGGAGAAGGAGGAGGAAGAGGAGGAAGAAGAGAAGAAGAGAGGAGGAGGAGGAGGAAGAGGAGGGTGGCTTGGCAGCACTGGGATGGGAGCAGAGCAGAGGGTGTGGGGGGCTGCTCACCACAGCTGGAGTCCGAGTACTCTGACTGGGTCTCTCCCATCTCCTCGGGGAATCCGGTGCCTGTGGAGTGAAGGCACATCTCCGAATGCTGCGGGGACTGGGAGCCGCAGGAGCGGCACTTGGACGAGGGCAGGTACAGTGGTGAGTGGCCCTCAGTGCTGCTCCGGGGAGAGCCGGTCAGGGACCTGTGGGTGAGAGGGAGGGAGGATGAGCCAAGGCCTCCCCTGTGCTTTCCCTGGGCCAGGGCCGGGGGTTCTCTTGCCCAGACAGCTCCGGGTCCTCTTCCTCTCCCCCCTCCATGGCCAGGAGGCTGTCTGGATGTTGGGGCTCCCCCCCCCGGCCCCCTTTCTGTCTCATTTAATTATGGGCCCCTGTATGCTCCCAGAGCCTGCAATCCTTGCTAGACTGGATGCCTCCCGAGCTGGGCAGGCCCTTCCCTGGGCTAGGCTGGCCACACTCTGAGAGAGGGCCCAGAGACCAGGGGTCCAAGGGGTCTGGGGGGTCTGGGGGTCCAGAGGTCGGGAGTCCAGGGGGTCCAGGGGGTCCAGGGGTCCTGGGGGTCCAGGGGGCCCAGAGGCCGGGGATCCAGGAGGTCTGGGGGGTCTGGGGGTCTGGGGGCCCAGAGGCTGGGGATTGGGGGTCCAGGGGTCCAGGGGTCCAGGGGGTCCAGGGGTCTGGGGGCCTGGGGGTCCTGGGGTCCAGGGGGCCCAGAGGCCGGGGGTCCAGGGGGTCTGGGGGCCCAGAGGCTGGGGATCGGGGGTCTGGGGGTCCAGGGGGTCCGGGGGTCTGGGGGCCTGGGGAGCCCGGGGCCGGGGGGCCCAGAGGCCGGGGGTCCAGGGGGTCCAGGGGGTCCAGGGGGTCCAGGGGTCCTGGGGGTCCAGGGGGCCCGGAGGCCGGGGATCCAGGAGGTCTGGGGGGTCTGGGGGTCTGGGGGCCCAGAGGCTGGGGATTGGGGGTCCAGGGGTCCAGGGGGTCCAGGGGGTCCAGGGGTCTGGGGGCCTGGGGGTCCTGGGGTCCAGGGGGCCCAGAGGCCGGGGGTCCAGGGGGTCTGGGGGCCCAGAGGCTGGGGATCGGGGGTCCGGGGGTCCCGGGGTCCAGGAGGGCCGAGGCCCCGGGCCTGAGCAGGCTCTCAGGCCAGGAGCCCCCGGGGCGGCCCGCGTACCTGGTGACGATGTTGTTGAGCCGGCTGGCCTGCGAGATGGCCGCGTCCTCGGCGCCGGCGCCCAGCTTGGCGGGCGAGCGGAGGTTGAGGTTCTCGGGCTCCAGCGGCTGCTGGCAGGTGGACGTGGGCACGTAGGCGCGCGGCGACAGGCGGCCCAGCTCGGCCTGCTCGGGCCCGTCGGCCTTGGCGCTCTGGTTCAGGGAGTTGAGCACGATGAACTTGTACTTCTTCCAGTTGCAGGCCTTGGGGTCGCTGCCGGGGCTCTTGGCGGGGGGCGAGCCGGCCCCCTGCAGGATGCAGGCGTTCTTGCTGCTGCTCGACTCGGTGGGCGAGTTGGGCTGGCAGTCGGACTTCTGGGGGCTCTGCGGGCTCACCAGGCCCTTGCGGTGCAGGGGCGCGCTGGGGGGCTCGAAGTGCAGGCTGATCTCGTCCTCGGACGACGTCCGCTCCTCCTCCTTGCCGGGCTTGTCGCAGGCCGCGAAGTAGGTGGCGCCGCGGGCGGACGGCGCGGCCGGCTTGGGGCCCGCCTCGCTGCCGCCGTAGTGCGCCTCGCTGCGCCCCTCCTCCGGGGCGGCCTCCTTCGGGGAGTAGATGCTGCCGTGGCACATGTTGGCCGACACCTCCATGACGGCGCGGCTGTAGTCGGCCAGCGGCCGGGGGCCGTCGCAGGGGGGCCCGCGCTCCTTGGGGTACGGGGCGGCGCGCGGCAGGTCGGCCATGGGCACGCGCACGTCCCGCAGCTCCTCGTCGAAGAAGCCGTTCACCGGCAGGTGGCCGTACACGGGGTAGGAGGCCGGCGCCGCGCTCAGCCCGTTGTAGAGGCCGGGCCCGAAGGCTCGGCCGTCGCACAGCGGCCCGCTCCGCAGGGGGCCGCCGCTCTCGGCCACCTCGCGGCTCCGGTAGGCCATGACCTCCTGGGGCAGCAGCATCCGGCCGGCCAGATACTCGTCCCGGGGAGGCTTCAGGGCGGACACCATCTCCGCCTCGCTGCGAGACAAGGGACGGGCGGTCACGCCGACGCAGCCGCCATCACCCCCGCCGCGTTCTGCCCCCAGCCCGAAGCGGGGCCCGCGGGGGGGGGAGGGGGGGGCTCACCTGGCCTTGATGAACTTCCGGCACGTGTCCACCACGTGCTCCATCTGCAGGTACATGGCCGTGGCCATCACCGCCATGATGTTGCCCTCGCGCAGGTTCAGGCGGGACGTGTACATGAAGTCCAGCAGGATGCAGAAGCCCTCGGGGTTGATCTCGGGGTCCAGGTTGATCACACTCAGGTTGCACTTCAGCTGGTCCGTGAAGATGCTGTAGAAGAGGCCGCTGCCGGCAGAGAGACAGGAAATGGGGCTCTGCGCTCGGGGGGGCTTCCAAGGGCAGCCCACAGCCAGGGCCCCCCTGCCCCGCCCTCCCCGTACAGGGGCAGGCTGAGCCGCCGGGGAGCCCGAAGAGCTGGGGCTCCGTGACGCTGCGGGCCGCCCCCACCCCCTCTGGTTCCCAGGACCCCCGACAGCGCTCTGTCAGCCCCCTGCTGCCCGCCGCCAGCCCCTGCCCAGCCCCTGCCCAGCCCCTGCTGCCCGCTGCCAGCCCCTGCCCAGCCCACCGCCCAGCCCCTGCCCAGCCCACCGCCCAGCCCCTGCCCAGCCCACCGCCCAGCCCCTGCCCAGCCCACCGCCCAGCCCCCTGCTGCCCGCTGCCAGCCCCTGCCCAGCCCCCTGCTGCCCGCCGCCAGCCCCTGCCCAGCCCCTGCCCAGCCCCTGCCCAGCCCCTGCCCAGCCCCCTGCTGCCCGCCGCCAGCCCCTGCCCGCCGCCAGCCCCTGCCCAGCCCCCTGCCGCCCGCCACCAGCCCCTGCCCGCCGCCAGCCCCTGCCCAGCCCCCTGCCGCCCGCCACCAGCCCCTGCCCGCCGCCAGCCCCTGCCCAGCCCCTGCCCAGCCCCTGCCCAGCCCCCTGCTGCCCGCCCCCAGCCCCCTGCTGCCCGCCCCCAGCCCCTGCCCAGCCCCCTGCTGCCTGCCACCAGCCCCTGCCCAGCTCACCGCCCAGCCCCTGCCCAGCCCCTGCCCAGCCCACCGCCCAGCCCCTGCCCAGCCCCTGCCCAGCCCCTGCCCAGCCCCCTGCTGCCCGCCGCCAGCCCCTGCCCAGCCCCTGCCCAACCCCTGCCCAGCCCCTGCTGCCCGCCGCCAGCCCCTGCCCAGCCCCTGCTGCCCGCCGCCAGCCCCTGCCCAGCCCCTGCCCAGCCCCTGCCCAGCCCCTGCCCGCCGCTCAGCGCCCTCACCTGCAGGCCATGAGGACGGTCTTGTGGGCCCGGAACTGCTCCCGGTTCACCACGATGACCACATCGGTCAGGATATCTCGGCTCCGAAGGCGATTCAGGTTGAGAAGGACGTCGCTGGCGTGGCGGGTGAACTGGATGCAGCTGTCTGCCGGCGAGGCCATGTTGTCGCCACCTGCCAGAAGAGGGGCCGGTGAGGAGCGCCCGCCCCAGGGCCCCAAGCAAGGCTGCTCCTCTCGGGGCTTCTGTTCGGAGCTGCCCCGGGGGTTCCAGACCATCTTCCCGGACGCCCTTCACCCCCCGCTCCCCGGCATGCCTCGGGCTTCCTCGTGAGCCCCTGGAGCCTGCGGGTCACCCAGGGCCGCCTGTCGCAGGTCCCGGACCCGCGAGCACCTGTTTCCCGCGCCACCAAAGGCAGGAAAGAAGGGGGGCTCCCCTCCCCCCAGGAAGTCATTGAGCAGCCACGAAGCGAGGGCCCACGAGCCCCCCACGGACCAGGAAAGCCACTTACCCAAAGCCCCAATTCACAGTCCAAGACTTCTTCTAAAACCTGTGGGAGGAGAAAAGGGAGCTGATGGGGGCCGTCGCCCTTGGGCGCGCGTGTGGCTCGCTGGCCCGTGCAGGCTGGGGAGGGCTGTCCTCCGGCTAGTGATGTGTGAGGTGGGCTGCGGGCGCTCACGCCGGGCCCTTCCTTACCCCGTGCTCTGAGCTCCCCAGGGGAGAACCCGCAGGCCGGACCGCGCGGAGCCAGAAAGCACCATCCGCTCCGGATCCTCGGAAGCCAAGCAGGCGAGGCCAAGCAGGGCAAGCACAAGCCCGTCCCTTCGGAGACGAGGCCGCAGAGGCCCGGAGTAGAGAGTGGCTGGAGCGGCGGGCAGCAGCCCTGCCCCAGGCGCCCTCACCGCAGGAACACTGACCATTCGGAGGCACAAAGAGCTTCCAAGCCCCGGCGCAAGCACCAAGCGCTCCCCCATCCTCTGGAGACTCCGGGACCGGGATGGGTGGTCCAGGGGATTACCAGAACCTGCCGGCCCGGCCCGCCCTGGCCCAACGGCTCCACACCAAGGATTTCAGATGGGCCACCTACGGGCTCCACACAGGGGGCTAGTCCAGGGGAGACCACGGAGCCCTCCTGCTTAGAGCAGCTTCTGCTGGCTAGAGGGGCCCTTTCAAGAGGGAGATAGCGGGAGACTCGAGAAGGAAGGAAGGGAGTCAGCAGCTCGGCACCACAACCTTCTCTGAATAAAGCCGGCTTACGGGTTGTAGCAAACATGCCAATTTAATTAAATTCTTCTTCAAAATGTCACTGAACAGTAGACCAGGGAGGGATCAGAGCCTCCCAGATCCAGTACCAGAAGCAACCTCAGAGGAGCAACCTCCTGCTTTCACTGAGGACCCATGGGAACCCCAAGGGAGTTAAATGACTTGTCCAAGGTCACCCCACCCCCATCTTAGAGATAAAGAGGCTGACGCTGAAAACTTCTCCTCTTTGCCTAAAAGAAGTGAGTGAAGGTGGAGGGGGATTAGAACAAGACCTTTTAAATGAGTGAGAGAAGACCCAAAGGTCAGGCATCTTCCCCAGGGTTAAGTGAGCCTTCGGACCCTGCTCTCTCCCTCTGGGTCCTGCCCCGGTTTCAAAGTCCAGAAAGGCGGCTGGGGCAGAGAGAGGGCTTGGGATGCCTGAGAGCGCTTTGCCTCCTCACTCTGCCCAGGACTGGATGTTCTGGCCACCCTTTCCATCTCCCCGCCCAGGGTGGCAGCACCGCACGATGCCAAGTGCAAGTCCTAAATCCAGGGCTCTGCGTCCTCACGGACTCTATTGATAGGAATTTTGTCCCCTCGGCAGGAGATCCCAAAGCGCGGGGGAGTTTCTGCTGTTCCTTTTCCCCGTGTTGGTCCTCCCCCTCCCTGCTAAGAAGCACCTCTTCAGGTGGGTTTCCAGGAATGGAAAACGCTCCCAATCCCCTCCCCCCATGGTTAGGGGCTGCCAGGCTTGGGCCACTCCGTCTTTGAGGGTCCAGGTGGTTCGGGAAGGGGTGCGCTGCCGGCTGCTGCCAAGGACTCCGCTTTCCCGTCTCCTGATAGGCAGGAAGTGCCCAGTAAGAGTCCAAAGAGGCCCTAGGCAGAGAATTGGCCGCATCCTTTCTGCCCCCACCGCCCCGCGCCCCCGCGCCCGCGCCCGCGCACAAGTCCTTCTCCGGCTCCCTAGGGCTCCAAGACAGGGTTTTCAGGGATTCTCTTGCTGTAGCTCCCTCTGCTAGCCTGAGCCCCTCCCTGCGCTTCGCTCCCAGAGGTCACCAACGCCCCTTCTCTTTTGGAAGGCGAGCTGTGGCAGGAGCCCTTCAGTTCTATGACCCTTCCCGGAGGTCGGGACCGGATTTCCCCGCGGGGAAATGGAGGCCACCAAGACTCCCTAGTTCTCCCCGGGCCACAGTACCTGGCTGCCAGTCACCTCCCACCCCCAGGGCTCTGGCGGCTCAGCGGCAGCAGATCCTCGGAAGGAGCTGGGCTCCTGGGCCCTGATCCGCTCAGCCTGAAATCAAACTTTGCGTGCATTTTTTTTCCTCCCTCTTTTACCGCGTCAGGACAGTGGTGGGGGGCAGCCCGGGGAAAGTCACAGCCGCCTCATTCCCGGAATGGAGTCCATTGAAACTAGGCGGATTTCAGGGAACCCTCCCCGCCTATGGCTAGCTCCAAGCAGAAGTAACTTTCCAGGAAGTAGCCCGAGGTTAAGTCGTTAAGCTGGCTAAACCGGCAGCAGCGGGCAGCGGGCAGCGGGAGTCCAGGAGCCACGCGGCGCAACTGCTGCCCCCACCGTTAGTGGCTCCCTGGTCTCTGCGCCGCCCCCCTCCCCCCTGCCCCCTTCTCGATCTCTCTCTCCTCCGTCTTTGTCTCTTTCTCCCGTCTCTGTCTCTCTGGGTCTCGGTCCTGTGTGCCCCTGGCTCTCGGGCTCGTGGCTTTCCCTCCGGCCAGACTAGCCCCCAGGGAGGCCTCGGCCCTCCCGGGCGCCAGCCGATACATGTTCTTTCCCCAAAGGGAACGCAGGCGCTTCCTAACGGTTTTGTTCTTGCCTGAGCTGGGATCAGACCTATGGTTTCCCTGGATTCTTTCGGGCTGGGAGTGTGAGGTACAGGGATGGGATAGAGGGCGGAGAGTGAAATGGGAAGGAGTTGGGCTCAGAGGCGGATCTGGCCGCCTTAAATCCCCCTCCCCTTGGGATTCCGGTTCTAAGTAGCACCACAAAGGGCAGCAGGAACCACAGCAGGAGGGACCCCCAGCTGGCGGCCCTGGAGGGACCCTGAGCCAAAGGCTCCCCCTCCTACGTCTGCAAGAAGGTAACCCTGAATGACCGCGGCCCACCGCGTAAGGAACTTCGGGATCTGGAGGCTGATTTCCCCTAAATCCTGCCTCCACCTCCAATCTAGAGCAGGCCGGCAGAAAGGCTGGCGTCTGGTCAGTCAGTGCCACAGGCATTTGCGTTGCCATAGCTTTCAGGGTTATACAGTGTGAGGCAAGAGATGTTGCCCCCATTTTACAGACAGGCAAGTAAAACCCAGAAAGGCTGCCTGATTGGGCCTGCCCCAAATCATTCAGTGGACCAGGCTGGAAGCCGCTAAACCCCAGACTTTACAGCCTCCTTCAGACGCCCAGCTACCGAGGATCAAGCCTTTCACCTTCCGGCTGCATCCCTTCCCACCCCCGCCCCCGCCCCCCCGGGCGCCCTGCACCAACCCACTCCAAGACCTGAAAAGCCACGCCCAACCAGCCTGAGGCAGGACTTTGAGGAGAGGGACACAGCCATAGTGCTAATTGCCCCAAACTCCTCACCTGGGACCCAGAATCCGCAGAAGGAGTCCTGGGCCAGCCAGAGGAGAGGGGCGGGGCGGGGGCGGGGCGGGGGCGGGGCTTTTCCTCGGCCAGAGATGAAGTGTGAGGGCTAGAAATCGAGGGAGACTGAATGAACCCAAGACACAGCCCGGGTAGGAAAAAAGAAGCCGAGGGCTGCAAGGGCTCCAGGCTGGGAAGTGTAAGGGTAGCTGCCCGCTCTCTCCACAAGGGGCCGCTCTTCACCAGCAATTGACCTTTGCTCCTACACCCCCTTCTTTTGGAGCGAGAACCAGCACAGCTAGCCTTAAATCTGGACTCTTCCCCCCGGAAATGGTTTGGGCACGGACCAGGTTGGAGTTAATGGGGGGGGGGGGGGGAGGGTTGGAGAGCTGCTAAGCTTCTAGCCCAGCTCCATCGCGCTCCAAGATGCTACCTGCGGGAGGACTCTCTATGCCCTAGGCCGTCCCCATGGCCGCGGCACTTTTCTAGTAGGCTCCGTTATTCCCAAGTTCTGGACTAAAGTGCAGGCTTGCTTTGGTTGAGGCCAGGGAGGCGAGGAGCGCTCTTGGAGCTCTAGGGAGACGGGAGTCTCCCCAAGAGCTGGGGAGCATCTGAAAGGTTACCCATCTCGAACCCAGGGCCACTCAGTCCTGCCTCTCGGGTTGGACTACTGCAAGCTTCTAGGAAATCCCCTCAAAGAGAGGTAAGGGTCTCAGCAGCAGCTTCCTTCCCTTAGTCACGGGGGAGCCACAATCCCGTTTTCAGGCGCCTGAAGGAGGCACCATCTGGAGCAGCACAGCTTGGGCAGGGCAGGTTTCCTTCCAGTTGCTTTGCCGGCTATGTGAAAAGGTGAGGGGCATAGATTGTCCACTCCCCGCCCCCATTAAAATGCCGTTCAACGTTGGTAGTATTCATGGGAAGATGGAAATCAGGAACGGCACCAGGAAAGTGGCGAGTCAAGCTCGCCAGGGTTTCAAAGGGTCCGAGGCTTCATTTCCAAATAGAATACCAGAGAGAGCGTTTCTCCTCCCACAGCTCACTGCGCTAGCCAGCCAGCCCGAGCCCGAGCCGGTGAAATTGATCCGCTGCACCCGGAACTGAGGGAGGGGGTGGAAATTGACTCAGAACACGGCTGTCTGCTAACTCCATTCATTGGCCCTGGCCGGCTGATCACTAGTCTCTATACTACCCATCTGGCCCTAGCTGGTCCGTAGCCTACAACCGCTAAAATAGCCAACGAGGCCTGAAACACTGCTGGGAGCGCTTACACGCCATACACCTCTTTCTCTCAGCTGGCCCTCAAATGCACACTTCCCAGCTAAATTGACCGCTTGTTTCCCAGCATGCCTCCTTTGGGCACTGTCCATAGGAGGGGATTACAAGGGAATAAATAAAACAAAGGACAGCCAGAAATCCTGGAGACGTTTATCTTCCCCCTAAATTAAAAGGGGAATAGTTTATCCCTTTCCCTTAGAGGGGAAAATTTGGCCCCGTGTCCAGCACACAGGAGGTACTGTGTAAATGTGATTCTCCTTTCTTAGAAGTGGAGGGAGGGAGCAGTTGGGTGGCTCAGTGGATGGAGAGCCAGGCCCAGAGAGGGGAGGTCCTGGGTTCAAATCTGGCCTCAGACCCTTCCCAGCTGTGTGACCCTGGGCAAGTCACTTGACCCCCATTGCCTAGCCCTTACCACTCTTCTGCCTTGGAGCCAATATACAGTATTGACTCCAAGACAGAAGGGAAGGGTTTTTAAAAAAAGCGGAGGGAGCTGGGCGAGTAACTGGGGTCTTCATTTCTTCCACTGTTGCCCCTTCTTTGACACAGTTCCCCCATGTGGCCAATCTCAAGGACCTGGGTTAGGAATAACGGAGAACTTCCCGAGCAGCAAACTGCACTCGATTTGAGTTTGAGGACTGAGGTGACTTTGAAAGGACGTTTTCCTCTCTGGGCCTCAGTTTCTTGGTCGGGAAAAAAGGGGGAAGCTGAGCCCTCCCAGTCCTAAAGTCCGTGATGCACTGACAGCAAAGCGGTGGCCACCCCACAGCTTGGGGGTTGCGAAGGAGTTGAGGAAGGAGGGAGCTCCTGGGTCTCGTGGCTGGGGAGGGGGGGCTCTATTCCCTACTTGCGGCCCTCCAATGGACGCGCAAGACCGTATTAACTGAGATCCCTCCCTTCTCGAGGGGTTCTGCCCAGCTCCCCAGTTCGGAGAAAGGAGTTAGTTGCGCACGAACTCTTAACAACCACTAGATGGCAGACAAGCCTAAAGGATCTCCAGGGGGCGGGTGGGGGAGGGGAGGGGAAGCCGTGGGGGTAATCCAGACCCAGCTACGGTCCTGATTCGTCCTTTAAAGGGCTCGAACCTTGTTCGGTTGAGGGGAGGGGAGGGAAAGTGGGCTGTCTACGTTCCTGTCTAGTTAATTGGGAGTATTTGGAAGGGCGGAAGGAGAGGATCTCTGGTTAAGGAGATTCTCTCTCTCTCTCTCTCTTTCTCTCTCTCTCATAGTTTATTCAGCGGTGCCTGCTGGCACCCCGGTTTAAACGGGGAATCTCACTGGACCCCGAAAACGCAGCGCCTGGACAGCCATCACAGTTCTTCACATTCAGTCCTATCCGCTGTGTGTGTGTGTGTGGGGGGGGGTCGGAAAGAGGCAGTTCAGCTCCCGCTAGGAGATGAGGAAGGAGCACGCTGCTCCCCGGGAAGGTATTCCGGGCGGGAGCAACGGGCCGGCTTCCCCCCTGCAGGATCTGCCGGGCAAATGGCTCCGGCTCGCTGCGCCTTCATTCCCACCTGTTATTCCGCACCAGAAAACAGACACGCCTCCGCCAACTTTGGCCCCGGGTCCTTTCACCAGGCAAACCAGGGCCCAAACCAAGCAACCAACCGCTCTACCTGTCTAGTCCTGCCCGCTACTTAAGGAGGGGGGATGGGGGCAGCCACTCCTTTTTTCCACCAATCCTAATTACAGTTTAGCCAGCAAATCCATCCAAGAGAGTCTACCAAGGAGGAGGTCTAGCAAGGGAGGGGGAGAGGGCTCCCCGGCGGCGGCGGCCTCCTCCTCCTCGAGCCTGGGACCGTCTAGCTCACCGCGCGGGAGATCCACGGCCCAAAGGCGTTTTGGGCCAGTTGCCCTCCGTACCCCCTGCCATTCTCGAGGATTATTGCACAATCGCTCCCCCCAAGCTGAGCTGGGCTCCTTTTCCCAGGGCAAGGCTGCACTGACCGACCAGAAGAGGGCGCTGCTGGCCCGGCTACCGGGCCCAAACCGCTAAGTTTTCACAACAAAGTTGAGGCTGTGTGCGAGTGAGTGTGTGTAGCTGAGGTGGAGAGCGAGAGAAGGAAGGAAGGATTTTGACATCGAGCCTGGGCAATCATTTACTCAACCGAGTAACTGGAACCCTTCAAGGGGGGATCTAGCCTGGGGGTCACCACCTCGACCTGGCCTTGGCCTCTTCGCTTTCTCCCCTGCTGACCTCCGGGGCGTTCGGGACCTCTCGGGGGCACCGTCTAGCCCGCCTTGGGGAAGGGGGGAGGAGGAGGGAGTGGTTGCTGAGGGCCAATGAGAGACACCCATCGGCCCCTTGGCGGCCCTGCTCCCGAGTTGGGCACGATTTGATGCCCCCTGACTGCGCATTCCAACCACCAGTCGAGGCTGCTCGGGTGGGAGCCGCGGCAAGTCGGCCGGCCTCGGTTTCCAATAGCTAAAGTCTTCCAAATGGGGTGTCGGGAGCTTCTATTTATAAGTGGCGGGGGCGGGGGGGGGGTGGCGAGGGCAAACCTTTCTGGTCCACACCGAGCCGCCGGCTCTTTGGGCCCGAGGCCTCAGTTCCAGGGGCTTTTGCTAAGGGTCCGTCCCCAGCCCCAGTCCTAATCTCTCCCTTTCCACCTCCTCCTCCAGGCCCTTCCGGGAGCTGGCAGGCCGGGCTCGCCCCTGCCCAGAGCCCAACAAGTGTGGCTGCGGATCCGCGAGCCGGGCTCTGCGTGCCAAGGAAAGGAGAGCGGCCTGGCTGGTGCAGGCTAGACCCAGCCGGAGGCCCACGGCTGGAAAAGGGGCTTTCTTTCAACCTCACTCTGTGAGGAGAAGTCGGAGCGGGGTGGGGTGGGGTGGAAAAGCCAGGGGCGGCCCAGAGACCTCGGTCTGCGCTGCCTTTTCCTCCTTCCTTCCCTCAGCCTCTCGCCTTCTCGCCTGCCTGTCCGCCCCACTTTTCAGGCGGCGTAAGAGAGCTTGTTTACATTAAAAAAAAAAAAAAAAAGCCAAAACGTTTTCTTTCTCTTTACTAGGAATCCGCCGCGAGCTTCCCGGCCCGGGACCATAAACTAATTGAAAAATCCATAAAAGATTAAATCTGCTTCCTTGGGATTGGGGGAGGGGGGAGGAGGTGGAGGAGGGTGTGTGAAACTGACGGGAGAAGGCTGGGAGCTGCTCCCTCTCACACGCGCCACCGCCGCCGCCGCCCAAACACCCAGCCAGGGAGCGCCACAGGCTCGTGGGGGGAGGGGGGCCGGCCCCAGCTCCGAGCCTGCCCCCCTAAAGCCCGTCTCCCCCGTCTTCTAGGTGACGCGAGGAGCCCCGAGGTTGGAAGGGGGTCGAGAGCCCAGCCGCGCTAGCTCCGATCTACTTTTCGCAAGCCTAGTTCCATTTTCTAGCAGCTGCCGGGATAACGACGCGTGAAGCCTGCACACCACCAGCCTGGCTTCCCCACATTTCCCAGGCAGGAGAGCTCGCCTTGCTCCAGTCCAGAAAGACCCAGAAGCACACAGAGGAGACAGAAAGAGACAGCACAGACGCCAGGGCCAGGGGAAGAGGGGCGAGATAGGCACCTTCTTAAAAAGAGATTAAGGTAGAAACAGCAGAGAAAAGGGGAGCGGGGGGGGGGGGTGATCCAAGGGGAGAAAAGACCAAACACCTCGATGCCTGCACCGTTCGCTCCCTGGCGAACCCCCCCACCCCCCCTCCCGCGGCTGCCTTCCCGCAAGCCTGGTACCCTGCGGTGCCTATCTAGCTGGCTAGCTCTCTAGCCACAGGTTGCAACGATCACTAGCCTCGTAGCTAGTTTGGAGAAAAATTCCTGCATTGTCAGCCATCACTCGCTCGGGGCCCCGGCAAAGAGACCTCCGAGGGGTTTGCCCTCTCACTGTCCCGGGGTGTCCTGTATAAGACACAGAGGGACGTTCCCCCTCCCTCCCCCCCGCAGCCTAGAACTGTTAGTCTGGCCAGTCTGAGGCTGGGGTCGGCTTTGCTCAAGGCCGGGATTTTGGGGGCGGGGGTTCGCATCGTAGAAATGAATAAATAAATAAACCGATGCCGCCCCCCCCAATCCCCACCAAAACAGCCATAGGGAGAATCACGCAGAGCCCCAGACCCCGCACCATCCGCTACAGGCGGGATAAGTCCTCTCAGGCGCCCCAGCACCCGTAAAGGTGCTGCCAAGGCTCCAGGACCTTCCTTTCTCTCTCTCTCTCTCTCTCTCTCTCTCTCACACACACACACACACACGTCCATTCCACCGCAGGTGCAAAGGCTACCCCCCACTCTTTCCGGCTCCCTCCCCCCAGGGCCTGCCCCCCATCGAGCCCCTCTTGGGGGTTAAAGTACAGGGAATAGGCGCTGGGGGAGGTCGTCGGGTCTCTTTGAATGCAGTCTGACAAAAACTTTTAAAATGTCTGGATTCCTTTTTTTTTTTTTTATGCCAGAAAAGCCCCCAAAGAAAAAGGGAAAACACCCAAGTAAAAAACCAAAACAAAAAGCCTTCGTTTCTCTTTAAAAAAAAGAGCCCGGCCATGAAAGGAAATCGACACGACACTTCATCTGGGTGCATGACAAAACCAAAGGAGTTTGCTTGCACATTTTTTCCCCCAAATCTCGGCTCTGCCCGGTGTCACTTAATCTAATCTCCACGGCTGAGGCTGGTGGAAGGGAGCCAGGCAGCCTAGGCAGGCAGGGAGGGAGGAGGGCGCAGGCAGCCCGAGCCAGCAGCTCTCCTTCCTGAGTTACGGAGAAGGGAGAGAAGGCAGGAAGAGGAGAGAGAAAGGGAGAGGGAGAGGGAGAGAGAGAGGGAAGGAGGGACCAGGAAAGGGGGCAGGGAGCCGCGCGGGCCAGGGAGGGAGGAAGGCGGCCCGAGAGCCTGCGGAAGGGAGAGGGAGCCAGGGAGAAAGAGGGCAGTTCGCTGCAGACCAAAATCAAAGGGGGAAGGGGAGGGATGGAGGGAGATCAGAGCCCCGTGCAAAAAGCCACACAAATCCAGGAACACCACAAGCCCCGAGGAAACAGGCAGCAGCAGCAGCGGAACGGCAGCCCAGCGCGTACTCTCTGCCCGGCTCGTGGCAGACACCCTACAAACAGACAGTCACAAATCACCCCCAAAACAACACCTCGTCCTCTCTACTCTCACCTCCCCGCCAGCCCCCCTACTGAGCTCTGGCCTCTCCTCGCCTATCCCCCACCGCTTCTGCAAAGACCAAAACAACAGGGGGAGGGGGAGCGGAAAAACCACCCGAGCCGCTCGGGGAGCAAAAGCAAACCGAAATCAATAAATAGATAAAGGGGGGGAATCGATCCAACCCCGTCCTAGAGCGGGCGAGGAACGGGACTAAGCGTCTGCATTTATTTTAACACCTGACAAAGAAGAAATCCACATATATTTATATATCAATAAATATACATCGAGGAGAACTTGGAGCCAAAGCATTTGGCAGGAGCAAACACAACGAGAAAACAAAAACAAAAACAAAAGGCATTAATTAGAGGGGCAGATCAGAACGCTCAGAGCGGCAGCGGCGAAGGCGGCGGCGGCGGCAGCGGCGGCGGCGGCGGGGCACCCGCGGCGGCAGCGGCAGCGGCGGCGGCAGCAGCACCGGCGGTACCGGCAGCGGCAGCAGCGGCAGCGGCGGCGGCGGCGGCGGCAGCAGGAGTAGCAGCGGCAGCGGCAGCAATAATCACCTGGTCTCCGGGCTTTCCTAGAAACTCCTTGCATCACCACTTCTAAGAACCCCAGTTCTAAGAATCAACAGAGCTCAATTCTCGGAATTTGAGCTGCCGACTCTACCACTGTGGCGCGGCAGGGGAGGACCCCTTGTCACCCCCGCAGGGCTAGGGTCACGGCGCCCCGCCGCGCGCCCCTCGAACCCCCGGATTCCGCTACTCCGGCGCCTGTTGTGGGGGGTCTAAGGCGATGCTGCCCCCCACTCGGCGGGTCCGACCCAATTTCGGCGGGGTCGGCGGAAGGCTCCCCCCCTGGAGCTTGCCCAAGTGGTAGGGCCCGCTCGACTGCGGTCACGTGGGCGCCTCCTCTGTGACGTCGGCCGCTTCAATGTAGCAAAGCTCGGCCTCTGGAATTCTGAGAACTAATTTGCTATTCGGTGACATAAGAGGGGGGAGCGCGCCGCCCGCCCGGGGTCCGGGGCTCCTTCCCTGTCTCGCGCCCATAAACACCACCACCACGTCCACGTCCACGAGCGCAGGGCACCCCCGGGGGGCAGGGGCTCCCGAGCCAGACAATAAACACGCATCCAGGGCACGGGGAGAGAGGCCAGAGGAGGCAGAGGGCGAGCTTGCCACCTAGAATCTCAGCACGTTGGCAAAGCCGTGTTGGTGGGTTTGCGTGCTCGGCTTTTCTTGGGGGGTCGGGGGGACCGGGGGTCTGGGGAGCCGGCTTTGGCCTGGGGACTGGGGGTGGACGTCGCGGGGTGGTGGGTGTTTTCTTTTACCGGGACGCAACCCCTCTTTGGGGCTTCGGATTTAGCCCCTCGTAAGTTTCTGCTCTGGATTCGAAAACCCAGGAGCCCCGGGTGCCTTGGGCTCGTCTCCGCGGGCGCTGCCGTCGGCTGTTATTTATTATGACGGCGAAGATTGCCCAGGCAGGCTGCTGCCAGTGTTTGAAGGGCTATTTTTATTGGGTTGTAACCTTGTGGAAGAAGCGGGATTTGGGGTCGGGGATGGAGGTTCTGCTGCTCCCCCTCCCGCGGTTCTCCTCCTTCCCAATCTCCCCCCCTCCCCCCGCGCCCAGCTCTTTCTAAAAGGGGGGGACCCAGTACTCTGAGGGCTGTCTTTCCAGGACTGTAAGTGGTAGGCTTTTGCTCTTTTGCCGTTTTTGTTGATTCTTGGGAAATAGATTTCGTGTTGTAATGGGGGGAGGGGGACGAGAAATCACGGGAACAAATAAATTCATCGCTATTTTTGGTTTCTCTTGGTTTTCCTGTGAATCAGGGGCATTGTAAAAAAAAAAAAAAATCAGTTGGGAGAGAACAGTGAGAGGGAATTCTCCAGGCCTGCTTGGCCGAGATCAAGGCTGAGCACGGATTGGGAACAGACCGTGCTCAGCGGCTGCCTGGCCCAGCCCAGCCTAGCCTAGTCCAGCCCAGCCCAGCCCAGCTCAGCTCAGCCCCGAAGGGCTTTGCACTTTCCATTTGATTTATGGGAGGGGGGCTCGCTGCGGCGACTTTTTTTTTAAAGGCAAACACGCTGTCCAAGTGCACTGTGGGCCTGGCTTGTTTTTGTTCTAGCTGACAGTTTCTCTATTTAAATGTGGTTGGGGTTTTTCCCCTCCTACTCATCCCTAGATGAAGGAGATTCTTCCTTGATTTCGGCGTCGGTTTCTCTCTACATATGGCGCCTAATGAGAGTTCAGACTCCTCAACACTTCATCCCAAATGTTCAGAGCAGAAGTCCCCGAAGAGGCCAACGTGTTCCTGGTCTCCGCTGATCCGAGCCCTGGTCCTTCAGGCCATTCATTGAAAAACAGGGAACTCGGAAGCTCAGCCGCCCAGCACAAAGTTGTGCCTGGGCGCCCCCTCCTTAAAGTATCCACAAAAAAAAAAAAAAAAGATCCTTTTATCTGGCTGCTAAGGGGCCGGGCCACGAAAGCGAAAGCTCCCGACGCGGCGGCTGCTGCTGCTGCTGCTGGGGTTTTTCTCTCCCGGCTCTCCCATAAGAAGTTAGGCTTCCAAGGAGGCTTGGGGCGCCCCCGACCTAGGGCACCCCAGCCCGGGCACAGCGTGCCAGGCCTCGCTTTGGAGGAAGGCGCCGAAGAGAAAGAAACCCATGGGCTGGGATGTGACCCGGAGAATTCAGAAGAGGCGACTGCTTATTGACAGATGGGGCTCCGCAGCAAGCAAGGCCTCCTCCCCGCAGGCCGTTCAGGCCCTGGCCCCCTGCCCCTCCGCTGCCACCTATTTTCCCGGAGTTTCTGCGCCCGAAATGGGGCATGTTTCCCCTCCCACGAGCTTTGCTTTGGACTTGCTTTCCTGCCTTTTTCTGCCGGGGTATTTGGGGCTGCTTCCCGGGAGAGGGGAGGGGAGACCTCTACCTGGGCGTTCCTGAGCCCCCGGCCTGATCTCCCCAGGCTCCTTCCCCTGCCCCCAGTGACCTGCTTCCTGCGGGGCCCTGGCACCTTTTCCCCGTTGCCACGCTGAGCTCGGCCCCATGGGGGCACTGCAGAGCAGAGCAGAGCCTGGAAGGATGTTCCGACCTCCCCCAGCCAGCCCAGGGACACTAGGAAGGAGGGAGGTTGGAGGGAAAGAAATTGCCTGTTCCATCACCTCGGTTAGTCATGGGTCTGGGCCCTGGGAGCCACCGCAGTGGGCCTCTGCCGGCAGCAGCAGGAGCCCAGGGGCTGCTCTTTGTTTTTATTGATCAGTGTCGGGTGGGGACCTTAGCTGGGGGGGGGGGGGGGCAATGAAGAAAAAGGGGGCAGAAGAGCATTTCTTGAAGCGTCAGAGAATCACTTCCGATACCTGATCCCCCCCCCCCCCACATTGCAGTTGCGCCCCTCCCCAGCACAGTTCTGCTGTCTCCCGAGTCCTGTCAAAGGCCCAGGTGATCCCTCCGAACCGGGGGCAGCATCAGGGCAGCCCTGACACCTCCAGGGTGGCTACAGGAACACTTGTGGAGGGCCTGGAGAGAACACGGAGGATGGGCCAGGGTCACCAGATTGGGGGGGGGGGTGGAATGTGGCTCCGTGGCCTGAATTAATAGGTGCTTAGCGTGGCCACCTAAAATAGAACAGCAGAGAGCAGCTCCTGGTGGGGGCTGGGGCCAGGGAAGAGTGCTCCATTGGTCCTGCTCACAGCTGCCGGGTAAATATAAACTTTAAGACGAATGCCAATAGCCGAGGCCTAATATTACATCTATTTAAAGAAAAGGACAGATCTTCCCATTCAGTTTCTTCCCCCAGCTCAGCCCCAGAAGTAAAGCAGCCCCCCTGAGCTGTGCTCGCTGCCCCGCACCCACCCTCCCCCCATCTGCCCTCCAGACAGAAGGGGCAGCCTGGTGGGTGGCTGCCAGCCTCCGCAGTGCCCAGGCCTTGCCTTTGCCCCTTTCCCAGCCCCCTCCCCCAGGGAAGAGCCCCGAAGGGCAGGCAGGCATTAAAGTGGGGCTGAGCAAGACCAAATCCCCCCCCCCCCCCCCAGCGGGTCATCCCGGCCTCCCTGTCGTGCTCCTCATACTTTGTGAGGGAGCGGAGCTGCGGTGGGTGGGAGGTGGGTCGTCCAGCTCTCCTGGGCAGTAAGGGCTGCTTTAGGTGTGGGCGAGCTGTCACGTCCCTGGCAGGTCGGGCCCATCTCTGCCCGGATTTGCCTCAGATCCCATCTCCTCCCCCTCCCCAAGGTGACCAGCGCTCCTCCCCTCTCGCGGTCCCTGGAAGGGGCCGCTTTGCGGAGTTGGGCTCCAGGCGCAGCGCTTGGTAGGCCCCAGAGAAGCCCTTTCGGACCTCCTGAATGGGGGCTCGCCTGAAGGCGGACGGCGTGTCCCTCCTCCCTAGGCGGGTTCGGGGGCTTGTTTGGGGTTGGATTTTTTTTGTCCCCGCCCCCCCTCCCCAGAGCCCTGCAGTTCCCAAACTTCCCCGGACTTCTATATAAAAGAGAAATGCCGGGGGGGGGGGGGGGGGGGGGGGGAGGGGACGCTTAAGATAGAGCCTGAGTGGGAAAGGGGGAAGCGGGGGCAAATCCCAGCCTGCTGCCGGCGTCGGCGTCGGGGATGAAGCCCTAGATGAGGGCAGGCAGGCCGGGAGAGGAGCCGGGGCGCAGCGCGCCCGGCCCGGCCCGGCCTGCTCCGCTCTCTGCGCAGAGGCCGGAGTGGAAAAACTGGATTGGCGTGTCGGGCCTGCCTCTTTTTCCTTTCCCCTGCTTGCTCCTGGCACACGCCTTCTGCACACCTGACCGTGCCCAGGCCTATGGGAAGGAGCGGCCGGATTGCGCGGAGGGCTGAAGAATGTGCCCAGGGACGCCGCTGGTATTTTTCCACTCGCAGCCTCGGCGGCTTGTTTATTTCAGCCTCCGGGAAGGAGCTGTTCAGGGGCCTGAAAGCCGGCGGCGCCGGGGCGCAGCGCGGGGGGCGCGGTGCGGGGCTGCTCCTCCCCGCTCCCCGCTCCCCTCTCCAGCCCTCGCCCCGAACGGGAAGGCGAAGGGGGCAGGGCGAAGGGGGCAGGGCGTTCCGCGTAAACTGGCAAAGTCAAGGAGAAGCCGGCCTCCCCTCTATCAATTTTTAACCGGTTGCAGACCAAAGTCTGGGATTGTGCTGAGGGGGCCAAAAAGCGTCTGCAAGATAAAATAAGGCCCGCGGCGGCTGGGCCGGGGCGGCAGACCTTGTACCTTGGAGCTCGGCAACGGCCTCAAACAAAGGGGGCAGAAGCCCGGCCTGGCCCGAGCCTCGGCAGAAGCTCCCGGGCCTGGGTGTGGGCACTCCGGAGCCTGTCACCACCCTCACGTGGCTGATTAAAAAACCCCAACAAACCTAGAGAGAAATTCCTAGTAAGAAACTCGGAGCGGCTTAGCTGGGCTGCGCTCGCTCGTTTGATGTCAGAGGAAATAGCCGATCAGGAGGGACCTTCCTTCCTTCACTTCCTGCAGAAGAAAACGCTGCCTCGTGGGCCAGCGCCCACGGCCTGGCGGCAAAGGAATCAGGACTGGCCCTGCGCGTCCGGCGGCCGTCCGCTCTAAGCACACAGCCCGGAGCTCTCTTGGGCAGATCGTGAGGCCCAGCCTGTGCCTGCTGTCAGCGTGGGGGTACCGGCCAGAGAAAGGGGGGATGCTGAAGACAGGGAGGCCGCTACAATGGCAGCCCCCAATCAGGGAGCCTGGGGTCCTCTGGCCCGCTCTGATGGGGTTACCTTGGGCAAGTCATTTGCTGAGTGACACTCAGTGCCCCAGGCAGCCCCGTGAGGTTAGAACCTTGGCAAGTAGGACGCCTGGAGGGAGGCTCTGGCCCTGAAATCCTCTGCCGGACTCCAAACCGCAGTCACAACAGTAAAGCCAAGCACAAATCTCTGGTCCGGCAAAGCCCCAGCCGCCAGCCCTAGCTGCCCCCTGCCCCAGTGACAGCCCAGCAAACACAGGGAGTTCCTTCGGGCCATATGGAGGCCGCCAGCCGCCTTTTCCTGGTTTCCTTGAGACGGGCTGAGATGACTGTGGCCGGGATGGGCGCGGGGCCGGGCCGAACGAGCACCCCCTCTCCGCCCTCCCAACAAGGATTTGCCCAGCCAGGCTTGCGGAGTGTTGGGCAGGAGAACCCCCAACTCCAACCGGCCCAGCAACGACCTCTCGTTGCTCCAGTTCTGTGTGGAGGCCCCAGATGAGGCCGGGGGCTGCCCCAAAGCTTCTCCCCTCCCCAGAGTCCTGTCCCGGCCTTCGGCTCTTCCTCCCTCGCCTGCACCACAGGGCCCACAGGGCACCGACCGGAGGGACGGAGATCCCCCCCAAGCAAGGCAGAGCCCCTGCCCTCCAGGAGCCTCAACTCCGCAGAGGGGGAAGAGGAGGGGGGCCGGCCCTGGCACGGTGTGGAGACGGCCCACGGAGGGCTGACTGCTGGCAAGGAATGGGAGGCTCACCTACAGAGCCAGGGTCCGGCCCTCCTTGGAGCCTGCACTGTGCGAAACGCTGGGAGAGCCTGGCGGGGACCAAGGTTAGAGGCAGAAGAAACGAGGCCCTGCTCGAGAGAGGCCTGGGAGCCCATCCCCCTGGACCTAGGGCTGCCATGTTTGTTTTGTGTCCCCAGCAGCACCCGGAATAGAGCAGCTGCTAAAGGAACACCAGCGGATGAATCGGGGCTCCTTGGCCGTCCGCTTCATCCTCTTCCAGCCCTTCCCTGAGCAGAAGGCCCTCCCAGGCCCCGGCCACTTGGCCTCCTGCTCTGCCCAGGCTCCCCGGGGTCTCTACTGCACTGCCTGTGGCCCCCCTGCCCAGCCCGGAGGCCGAGGTGCCTTCATCCTGTCCTTGGGTGCCCTCGTGGACTCCCGTTCGGAGCTTGGACCTCTCACCCTGGGAAAGAGGAAGAGGGGCAACGAAGGGCTCTAAACGAGGCTTCCATTCACGTCCACTCACATTCTGATGGGGCCTTCAGGTGGGCAAAGCTCTTTCCTCCCGTCCGTGGTGTGAAGCGGGCAGAGAAGTGCCGTTATGGCCATCTTAGAGAGGAAGAAGCTGACTCTGAGAAGTTGGGTAACTGACCCTCGAACTCAGAGCACGGATCTGGGAAGGCTGCTCCCCACTCCTAGAACGCTGCCTCCAATCCCAGGGAGCCTGGGCCTTGGGAAGGCTGCTCCCCACTCCTAGAACGCCGCCTCCAATCCCAGGGAGCCTGGGCCTTGGGAAGGCTGCTCCCCACTCCTAGAACGCCGCCTCCAATCCCAGGGAGCCTGGGCCTTGGGAAGGCTGCTCCCCACTCCTAGAACGCCGCCTCCAATCCCAGGGAGCCTGGGCCTTGGGAAGGCTGCTCCCCACTCCTAGAACGCCGCCTCCAATCCCAGGGAGCCTGGGCCTTGGGAAGGCTGCTCCCCACTCCTAGAACGCCGCCTCCAATCCCAGGGAGCCTGGGCCTTGGGAAGGCTGCTCCCCACTCCTAGAACGCCGCCTCCAAACCCAGGGAGCCTGGGCCTTGGGAAGGCTGCTCCCCACTCCTAGAACGCCGCCTCCAAACCCAGGGAGCCTGGGCCTTGGGAAGGCTGCTCCCCACTCCTAGAACGCCGCCTCCAATCCTGGGGGTGTTTTCTGTTCTTTTCCTGTTGACCATCCCTTGGCAGGAGCCACCCACATAGATCTAGACTCAAGGAGGCACCAAGTATGAGTGCTGGAAGGGAGCACCAGGGCCCTCTGGGAAGGTGCACAAGAGGACCGGGTGGGTGCCTAGGCAGAGGAGCAGGCAGGTGCTGGGACCCTCCGATCTCTGCTTGAAGACCTCCCCTCCAAGGCGGGGACCCCCTGCCTACCAGGGCAGCCTGTTCTGTTTCGGAGCCGCGATTTGGGCTGTTTCTCTCTCCCAAGTACAACTGGACCTCTGTCGCCTCGGGGACTTGCAGCGCGGAGGCTCAGGGGTATCCCTGCTGCATCACCCCTTGTTCGGCTCATCCTATCCATCTCCTAGCCACGGCCTGTGGCCTCCAGAAGTGGAGGAGCCTCATTGCTGCCTCTGCCCAGGTCACGGCTGAAGCCCCCTGGCGCACATGCAGACCTCTGGCGGCCCTCAGGGCCTCGAGCCCGACCCCAACGCTTTGGCCTCCTCCTCCTCCCTCCAGGCGTGGCCAACAGCTCTTACTGCACCCCTCCAGGGCCGTGACGTCATCTTCTCCGGGCCGGTAGGAGGGCGCCCATTGGCCAAAGCCTTGAGCGAGCTCTCAGCGTACTTGTTCATCCTCAGAGTTAGGCCGGACCACTCCCCGCACTAAGGTGTCTTAGAGTCGTGCCGCTGGAGGGGAGAGGCAGAAGCACTCATCCCAGGAGCGGGGCTTGTCTGCCTGGTGGGGGACCCGAAAGGGAGAGATGGCCAAAGGCCCGGCGCCCCTTCCTCGTCAGGGCTCGTCTGCACCCGAGGGCTCCATGAGGCAGGACCCCCTCTCCTGCTCCTGGGCGGCTCGGAATGCCTCGTGCCCGCCGCTGGAGACGGCGCTGGCTAAAGCGAGTGGCCGGGAGATCGCCCGGAAGATCACTTATTTCCGGGCTCCCCATGACGTCTTGGGTCGAGCTCCTTGCCTGGGGCTCTCCCGCCTTCCTTCTGCCCACAGAGCGGCCCAAGGCGCCGGCTTCCTGCTTTCCTGCAGCCAGCGGCTGAACCTGGCCAACTGGGGGCTCGGCGGGCGCAGATTCGGCTGCTAACGAATGCCAAGAACGGAGCGAACCAAGTCAGGGACTTCTTTCCCCCAACAATAAGAAGGCTGGCGGGAGCTGGCTGGTGGGGTGGGAAGCCTGCAGCAGGAAGCCGGCGTTCTGACGTTGTACAGCCCGAGAACGGAGTCAGAGAGAAGCGAAGGGCCGCCCCCACACCCAGAGTCCTTTGCCTCCGGGCCCAGGCATCCCTCTTTTCTCTATATCTCCTGCCTCCTCAGGGGATGGAGGGGGGACCCTGGGCTTTCTAGGGCTCTCTTGGGGGCAGAAGCATGGACAGCTGTATGAGCCTGGCCACAGATTGGGCGTGCGCCTGCTGCCTCTGGCATCTGAGGCTCCCAGACTACCTGGGTGACTTTGGACAAGTCACTGCAAATCCCCGGGCCTCAGTTTCCCCGCCTGTCAGATGTGGGGCTTTGGGTCAAGGCCCCTGGGATCCCTCATTCAGAGGTTTATCCCCGCTTTGGACCAGCACACAAGTATTTTCAGGATGGATTTGCCAGAACTACTGCTTTGTGCTAAGGTGAAGCTAAGGGCTGTGCAATTTTAGGCAGGATTCCACTCACTTTGCACTCTGATCCAAGAGCCCTGCTGCCTTCCCATGGCCTCTGAGTTCAAATCCAAAGCAACAGGAGCTTCATCTTGCGCTTCCAGGTTTATTCAAGCCAAACCAGCCTCCACAGTGTTTCTCATAGAAGACATCGTACCTCCAACCTCCACACCTTTGCCCAAGCTGGCCCTTATCCCTGGCAGGCACTCCCTCCTCTTCTGACCATGCCTAGCTTTTGTCAAAGTGCCGCGCAGGTGTCACCTCCCACACGGGGCCTTTCTGGAGACTTCCTTTCTCCACCCAATATGCTTATGACGACTCAGTTTACACTTTCTGCTGACCTAAATACGTCACCCCAAAATGTGTGTGAGTGCCCACATCTCCCCTAGCAGAGAGGGGGTCCTTGGGGGCCAGGGAATGCTTCCTCTTTGCCATTGTACCCCGCCGGCACCCAGCACAGGGCCTGGCACACAGGGGGTACCTCTTCCATGTGTGTTGGCACCATCTCCATCAGTGGGAGGGAGGAAGAGAGGGAGGGCCGCCCTGAAAGGAACCATCGTGGCCCCGGAGTGCACTCTTAGTCAATCACTTATTCGGCTCCAATTCCCGGGATCCCAGTGGCTGTTTCTGAATGGAGGCCTTGCCTCGGAGGGAGTTTGGGTTACAGACTCAGGAAGCGGCTGCCGAAGATGGCGGCCGAAGGATACAGAGGAGAAGGTGAAGACATGAGCCAGGAGATGTTTGGGGAAGGTGAGGCCTGGACCAGGGTCGGGGCAGAGACGTCCGCAATCCAGCTCCATCGCTTTTCAGAAGGGGAAACAGAGGTACAAGAAGGTGGAGGAACGTGCCGCGTCTGGGGCATCGTTGGGGCATCAGCTTTAGCCTGGCCATTTAGAGCCTGACCCAGTGTTGGGCACACAGAGACGTTCCATGGATGCTGGCCATTTTGCCAGATTCCCAGGCCAAGAACCAAGGGGCAGCCTTACCCCAGGGCAATGGTCAGTAAGCTCTTCAGCGCTGACCGAGCCCTCGAAAGCCAGTCAGCTTCCACGGAGTCCTCCTCAGTCGCCTCCCCATAGCAGGAAGGGGAATCTGGGCTCCCAGATGGCCTTCCCACACCAGAAAGGGCTGGACCCCAAGACCTCGTGGTCCGTCATATTTTGTCCGAAGGCCAGCCGGGCAATCGGCCACTGAAGCAGTCATTCAGAGGCTGCCGTGTGCCAGGCACTGGCTGCCACTGAGGCTATAAGACTGAAGTGATACTCTTCTTGGCTTCAAGGCGCTTACCTTCTAATAGGTCAACCTACCAGTATTTCTTTAAACCCTCAACTTGTAACTTAGAATCAATATTGTATCGATTCCAAGGCAGAAGAGCTATAGAGGCTAGACAATGGGGGTTAAGTGACTTGCCCAGGGTCACCTAGCTAGGAAGCATCTGAGGCCAGATTTGAACCCAGGACCCCCATCTCTAAGCCTAGCTCTCAATTCACTGAGCCATCCAGCTCCCCCCCCCCAAGTATTTAGTGAAGAACTGATTATATTCTAGGCATTGGAGAAGCAAAGACAACATTCCCCCCCCATCTTTGCTTTTGAGGAGTTGGATGAATAAGTCAGCAGTTAGAAAGCACCTACTCTGTGCCAGGGACTGTTTGTCATGCTGGGTGGGAAGGAATAAGCCCCTGGGTAGTTTCTTCTTGGATCTCAGCCATAGGGCTACTCTCCTATGGCGTGCAAGAAAAGTCTTGAGTCAGATTGGGACAGAGTATCTCCCTAAAATGAGAATTATGGATGTTCCAAATCATTGCAGTGAGTCTAGGAAAACATAACTTACTGTGAAGGATTCAACATGATCAAAGAAAAAAATGCCAGCAAATAATCAGCCTTTGTATTCTTGAAATGCAGAATTGGAAGCAGCCCATTTCCCAGTAGCAGGAACTGAAATCCAGTTTTAGATCCTTCTTTTGGATGCCCCCTTCCTCTTTCCTTCCACGTCCTCCTACCTTAGCCCCACCCAGGTCCTCTCAACAGCCAAATGGGAAAAAAAAAGTTGCTTTGCTCTCCCTGAACTCTTAGAAAACCAACCAGCATGATCTGAGCATGTGAAGAGAATTCCAGCCTCCTCCCAGGATTTCATTATCTGAGTTGGAAGAGACCAGCACTTCCAACATGAACCGGACCAGGAGTATCCCTGCAAGTGGTCCTCCAGCTTCTCCCTGGAATGGACCTGGAGCCTAAATATTTCTCTTTACCACTTCTGCTCTTTGCTCCTAGACTGGGGCCAAGTGGAGGGAACCACAGTCCATTTTTGATTGTTCAAATACTTAGATGCAACTCTCATACTCTAAACCCACTTTCCACTCTTCTTTGGTCTACACAGTCCCACTTCGCACTTCTTTCAGCTATCGAATGCCCTGATGTTGGGTCCAGCTCCCATCTGAATGGAGCCAGAGACCATCTTTTTGGTCTTCCAAACCTTTTTACCACTCTGTTGACTTCTAGAGAGCCAAAACTCCCAGGTCATTTTCAGGAAAGCTTGTACTTGTGAAGTTAATTGTGGGAGCTTAAGTGTAAGACTTTCAAGTCAAATCGGATTCTATAACTCCAGCCCTGTGTTTTGGTCTTTTAGAAGCACTGCTCGCTCAGTCATCTATCACATTAGAACTCTATTCCACCTTTGCATCACTGGCAAAATTGGTGTGCATCCTGCTTTGCCTGTATTAAAGTCATCAATACAAAAGCTAAGGAGCAGATTCCTAGAGGACACGTTCCAAGTTGACCTGGGGCCATCTGCCCATTCCATTGGAATCGACCTGACTTAGTATCCTTTCCATCAGAGAGACTATGGAGAGATTTGATTATTTCTCTCTCTGATTTCCCAGTTTGGTAACCAATGAAAAGGTGAAGTTTCGTGAATGTCGTAGATCTGGTTATGGGAGACGATCATACTTAGAGCTAGCAGGGATCCTGGAAGTCCATTAGACAAAGGACCATAATTCTAGAGTTTTAGGGACCTGGAAGATCATTTAATCTAGTAATCTTTGCAGATGAAGTAACTGATGGCCAGGGCAACCCCATGACTTCCCTTAGATAGCCATTTGTCTACAAATTCTGTTTTTATGTGAAGTCTCTTCCCTAGGCACTCGACAACCCTTGTCTTCAGTGGTTTGTCTCTTGGGTGTGACTGGGTACATGTCTCCTTCACTTCCTACAGAGTAATGTTGCAACATCCCTTCCTGCTTTCTTACCAATTGAAGAAAAAAGTAGAGATCATTGGGAGCCTGGAGAGGATGCTCTAACCAGTCAATACTCTCAAACTCTTCCTAACATGGATTTCCTGGAGAGGCTCAGCAGGAAGAATAGCTGGTGGCAGACTTTAAAATTTTATTTCATATTAAAAAGAGTCTTTGCATAGGGAGATTTGTTGAGAAATGACTCCAATTTATTTTGGTGAACCAATGCCTATAAGCTTGCATCTACACACAGCATGTTCCTGTACATGTAAGAAGTTCCCTTTGGCATATGCAGAAAGGTAACTTGGGTAGGTTGACCAGGTCTTTGTTTCTAGGTTCCAGAATTTAGAGAATGTTGACCAAACTTGTTATTTTCAGTGTAAAAGCAACTGAATGAATTTGGTACCTAATTTTCAAGATTTATTTTCTTTTCTTCCTTTCTTCCTTCCTTCCTTTCTCTCTTTCTTTCCTTCCTTCCTTTCTTTCATTTTTTTCTCTTTCTTTCCTTCCTTCTTTCTTTCTTTGTCTCTCTATCTCTCTTTCTCTTCTTTCTCTCTTTCTTTCTTTCCTTTCTTCTTTCTTTTTTGTCTCTATCTCTCTATTTTTCTCTTTCTTTCTTTGTTTCTTTCCTCCTTCCTTCCTTCCTTCTTTTCTTTCTTTCTTTTTTACCTCTTTCTTTCTTTCTTTTTTCCTTCCTTCCTTTCTTTCTTACTCTTTTCTTTCTTTCTTTCTTTCTTTCTTTCTTTCTTTCTTTCTTTCTTTCTTTCTTTCTTTCTTTCTTTCTTTCTTTCTTTCTTTCTTTCTTTCTTTCTTTCCTTCCTTCCTTCCTTCATTCCCCTGGACTCTCTGTAGGGAGATACTTGGTGAGGAAACACATTTTCAATGACTTGTGAAAGTATGAGGAATTGTCTGGAACACGGAGGGGTTAACTACTGTCAAAGCTCACATAGCCAGCATGTAGTAAAAATGGGAACCCATGTCATGTTGACTCCTAGGTCAGCTTTCCACTCACCAGAATGTATCTGTTCTATTTCCTCTCCTGGCTCCTCTTCTGACTCCTGTTACTTTCTCTATCATGCCACAGAAGGATCTTCACTCTAGAAGTTCCCTCTACTCTGGGATTTCTCACACTAGAAGTACCTCCATCCTGAAAAGCCTCTGATTGATATTTCTTCCCAGAACCTCCACCTAATGAAAAATGTCCCCGGCAGTCATATCTTCATTCCTTTCCAGGGGCTCCTCCTGGCTCTCTGGACTTTTCTGCCACGCGACCATGACTGCCTTCTCTCTCTCTCCTCTATGCCAGTTCCTCTTTTGCTGTTGTCTTCCCCCATTAGAATGTAAGCTTCTCGAGGCATGGGCTTATTTCTGCTTGTATTTGTATTGCCAGGCTTAGCCTGATGCCTCCCAGCAGAAAGGATGTGTGTAAGACATGTTAGTTGACCTGATTCACTAGCTGCATGGCCCTTCGTTATTCTTAGGAAGAAAAATGAATTAAAACACGAAGCCCCCTGATAGAAATGCTATCGCTTCACCCACATCTCTGCTGGCTACCTACCAAGCGGGCTTTTTATTGCCCTCTGATGGCCTGCCCTGTGACTGCTTTACCAGCCATCTCTGAGCAACAGCTCTCTGTCCTCCTCCTTGAAAATGGTTTTCCTGCCCCTTGCCGCGGGATTAAGAGTCAGCTTAGGGCTCCAGTCAATCGGCGTTGATTTAAAGAGTCCCTGAGTACTAGGCACCCTGCTAAGTACAAGAGCCCCCAAGGAGCTCACAGCCTAACTGAAGGAGTCACTGTGCCAACAAGTCTGTACACATAAAATATATACGGGGTAAATAACGACAATGACAGCAGTAACAACGAGGAACGCTTCTACGGTGCTCGCTGCGTGCCAGACGGCTTGACAGATCTCTCACCCAGATCCTCACAACAACCCTGGAAGGGAGATACTATTATGATCCCCATTTTGAAAATGGAGAGACAGGTTAAGCAACTTGCCCAGCCTCACACAACTGGTAGATGTTGGAGGCCAGGCTGGAACTCAGGTCTCCTGGATGCAGGCCCAGTATTCTAGCTGTGGAATGTGTGTGGTGGTGGCAGAAATTGGGGTTTGGGCCAGGGCAATGGGGATGAGGGGACGGAGCATTCCAAGCATGGCGGACACTCCATGCAAAGTCACAGAGATGAGAAACGAAGAGCTGTGCTCAGGGAAAAGCAAAATGGCCAGCTTGGAGACAGTGTAAGAGGGAGTCCAATGAGCTGAATTTCCAAGGAAGCCAGTCCTTGGAGCCTTGGGCTTTCTACCATTTTTCTCTACTTGTTTCTTAATTCACGTAAGTGTCTGGCCAGCAGGTCCCAGCAGATTCTGCCCTTCACTGGCCTCTTCTCCATTTGGCATCATTATGGCCAAATACCCTTAAGCTCCTTGGAAGGGCTGACTCCCTGGACCGCAGGGAGCAACACCATCTTCCTGACCCTGCCAGGCCTTTCGTCATGGCCCCTCTACTGCTCCCTTAGTCTCCCCGTCCTCCTCCGGCCCACTGCAGGCAATCAGCAGGGCAAACTGACAAAGCAGCGTTCTGCTGCCCTGGCAGTTTTGAGAGCAAGATCAGATGAGCAGAGAAGAGAACAGTTCCAATTTCTTATGTTACCCTCTAGCCCTTGGCAGCTATTCTTTGCCTTCCCAAATGGCAGTTCCTGTTGGTGCTTGTCAATCTGTGAATTGGGTCAACTCAGTGCTCAATCATTCAGGATTAGACGGGGCCATCGTTTTCTATCAGGACACCCTTCCTGGGGCCCAGAGTGTCGTATTTTAAAAGAGAAAACAAAACTGAAGAATGAGATTCCTAAAGCTCCACAAGAGAAGACCAGGGGTTACCAGAGAGAATGGGAGCTCCCCATTTTAGGTTTAGGGAAGGCGTCAAGGAACAAGGATGGGCGTCTTGTTCAAATTCTGGCATATTCGCAGGACATCAGAGCTGGAAGGGTCTTGGGAAGACACAGATCAGGCCCTTATTCAAAAAACAAACACCCTGCTACCCAGACAGTACTCCTAACTTGCCTGTGGTCATGTGGCTACAGTGGGACTAGAACTCGGGATTTCAGGTTCTAGGACAATGTCTTAGTATCTTGAAGGACTTTCTGCTACCTTCCAGAGTCACCTGTGCCTCTCTGAAAAGGAGGACTCTCTCTAGGACTCTGTCCTTTGGCTGTAACTGGAGGCAGTGGGAAAGAGCCCTGAAGTTGGGGGGAGGAGGAGGGTTCAGTCTGATTCTGATACTGGCTCTTTTCTAGGACTTTGTACCAGTCACTTATCTTCTTGGTTTCCTTCTGTACAAAGTGAGATCAGAAACTAAGCTGTACAGAAGGATCCCTTCAGGCCACCTATTGGCTGAAACAACCCCATATTAGCATGATCTAGGTGCCGTTTTATTTTTATTTTTTTAGGGGTTTTCCATTGCCTTTCAATCTGCTTTCACTGGCACTTGGGAGTGTTTGGGTTCCCACGTGGTCATACATTGGTCACCTCTTGTGTATAAGCCTCTGAGTCATAGTTCTTACCCTAAAAAAAGTCACTCCCAATCCTGGGGGCTGCTTTGTAGAAACTGATAATAACCCTTTTTCCAAAAAGAAAAGACTTTCATTTACATTATGTCATGGTGTGTGTGTGTGTGTGTGTGTGTGTGTGTGTGTGTGTGTGTGTGTGTGTGTGTGTGTGTGTGTTTATTAGCCTTTGAAGCTGATCTAGAATTTCAAATGGCTAAACTCTACATGCTCATCATTGGAATGAGCATCGTTTACTTTTAAGATCTGAACTCCAACCATATCAAAGTGTTATTCACCTCACATAGACTTTCCCTTTGCTTTCTTTCTTTATGCCACTATCTGCCTCAGTTTCCTCATCTGTAAATCAGAGACAATAATAGAACCTACCTCCCAGGTTTGAGGATAAATCGCGGTACTCTATGGAAGTTCAGCTCACAAAAGTGCTAGATAAATTGACTTCTTGTCATATTCATGCATGTGTAAACAGGGATATTCTACGGAGGAGAAAAGTCCTCCATTCACTAATTCCTTCCTTCCTTCCTTCCTTCCTTCCTTCCTTCCTTCCTTCCTTCCTTCCTTCCTTCCTTCCTTCCTTCCTTCCTTCCTTCCTTCCTTCCTTCCTTCCTTCCTTCCTTCCTTTCTTCCTTCCTTCCTTCCTTCTTTCATTAATTCATGTATTCAACAAACCCTCACTGAATGCCTGCTCTATGTTTCCATTAACACTGATTCCATAATTAACTGAAAAAGAGAAAAGTGAAGTAAGAGAGTTACAGTGTTCTTAAACTTTCCCATATTATGAACCAAAAGAGACACATCTTTACCATTTCACAATTAACTCAAAACAAAACAAAACAAAACTGTAGGGAACATAATAGCCCTTTGTTCTCCTCCCTTGTTTATTACAGAAAAAGCATTTGACTCAGTGGAACAAAGGACTGCCTTACAGGCTCCTTTACCAGAAGGTGCCTCATAGCCATCCATCAATCAAAATCATTCCAGATTTCTTAGAAGATGTAACAACAAAAGCATCCCTTTTTGATGACTCTCATGATAAACATCAGGTGAGAAATACAACAGGGAATTGGGTATTCACTCAAGGTACCATTGGTATTAGCCACTGGGATGGAGGAGATCCAACATAGGATCCAAGACTCTTTCCACACTATCAGACTAGTTGAATGGCCAAATGCAATGCAACAAGATGTCTCTTCATCAAAATCTAGCGTCTCCAGCAATCCACAAAGACCCATATATCCAGGATTTCCCAGTATGCCCTTCTCCATAGAACTCTCCAAAAGCAAAACCAACCCATAACAAAATGGACCAATGGTGACTGTCTAACAGCACATACAACCTTCTCTAGCCATTCACCATCAGTTCTTTTATACAAAGTGTGGGGGGGGGGAGACCCAATCTCATTTTAAGATGAACTACAAACCCAGTTAAGATTGCATGCCACCTTTAAAAAGACCTCAACCCCTTGAGAAAGAGCAAAATGAAGTCCAAAAGTCCAAAGTCCAAAAAATCAGTAATTGTTAAATTCTTCATATTTCCCTTATTTGTTATGGGCAACAGAGCCATGCTTCTTGATAGACAACAAATATGTTGTGGCCTAGGGCAAACCACTTAGCATTCATGGGAGGCCTCAGTTCTCTCATCTGCAAAATGAATTGGAGGTGGACTAGAGAGTTTTTAAGGTATCTTCCATCTTTAGATGAATGACTCTATGAGACAGAATGTATTTTTCACAAAGCTAATCTATAAGATCTTCCCCTTAATTGAATAAATTGAATAATTTTATAAATCAATTTCACAAAAAATTTTAAAAGGCAGTGAAAAAAGCGAAAAATAAATCACCTGATACTCAGTTTTATGGGCAGACGGTGGGTTCCTTGAAGGCGACTGTGGCGCCTGATCTTTTCTATCTTTTTTCATTCCCTCTTCCATGACATGAATGCCAGCACTCACTCATCTCTCACTTGGACTACTGTAAAAACCTTTTGACTGATCTCTCTGCCTTCAAGAGCTTCAATAGATCAATACGGTCCTGTCGGATGGATCCTTCTTTGTGCACATGTGTGCAACCTCTCAGACTGGTTAACAGCCGCCTGTATCCCAGGGACTTTGCTGGGGATACAGGGAGGAAAAACAAGAGCATCCCTGACCTCTAGGCATTTGCTGTCTATATGTATTGCTGATGAAGATTTGTTGATTGATTAAAGGATAGTGAAGAGACAGCATGTGCACAGGTAAGAGGGAGTGATGGAGGCAAAGGGGAGTTCCAGACAAGATGCTTTAGGAAAATCTGAGAAGGGAGGGAAGGCTTTCTGTTGGATTGGGACGTAAGAGAGGGCTCTGGGAGGGAGTAACCCTGGGGGGAGCCTCAATGGAAAGGAGAGATTTTCCCAGTGGAAAGGAGGAGGGAGAATGCCCTGTCCTGGGCAGTGTCTACCCAAGTCCCCATGGTGGCCAAACTCGGGTACCAGCATCTAGCTCAGTGTGGCTAAAACAGGTACTGCTCTTTGGGAAGGACACTGAGAGGCCACAATATTGGAAAGGTAGGTTTGAGCCCAAGCCAGGAAGACCTCCAGAGCCAACAGAAGAAATGTGTACCTTATCCCAGAGGCAATAGTGATCTGCTGGGGTTCTTTCAGTGGGGGAAGACTATGGGCATCCCATTTTGAAAATGCTTTTTTCTGTTGTGAAGGTGACTTAATAACTCATGATCATGAACTACAAAGGCTTGGAAGATACCTTCTGCAGTGTCAGAAAGTGTGCCCCCCCCCCAAGGAAATAAGAAGACTCCCGAAGTGATGAAGGACTGCCTGGAAAGAGATCAGGCTATCACAGGTTTGAAATGAGGAGGGAACTCGGAAGCAACTAGAAGGAATTGAGGCCAGAGAATTTCAGTGACTGGCCCAAGGTCACTTAGGTAAGTGGCAGAGTAAAGATTTGAACTCAGTGAGCACAAATTTAGTACTATGCTGCCTCTTCTCGGCACAGAGGCTACTTTAATAGTCCAGGCAAAATGTGAGGAGCACTTGAGCCAACATGGCAGTGAGTAGAAAGGAATCGGATGAATGTTGTGGGCATGATATCCAGAGGACTTTGCATCAGAAAGCGTGGGGGCTGAGGGACAGGGAAGAGTCAAATGGCTCTGGTATCCCGGGCTGTACTTGCAGTATTGGATATTAATGGTATTCTTTATAGCTGGGGGGACTGGGACTAGGTTGAGGCCATCGATATAGAGTTGAGGAGAGAGCTGGGGTTTAGGGGCATCATTATGGGTTTGGTTTTAGACGTGTGGAGTTTTATTTTGTAATTGAAGTGATTTAATTTTAGATCATCTCTGAGCTCCCCCATAATATGCTAAGAGTTACAGATAAATAGGACATCGAGGTGGGAATATCTAGCAGCGGTTGGAGATATGGGCCTCAAGCTCAGGAAACTGAGTGAGCCTGAATATATAGATTTTCAGCATGAATATATAGATCATGCATAGAAATGATCACTGGACCTCAATTACTACCGGCTCTTGAGTAACTCCATTGCTTCCCAAATAAAGTCAAAACTCCTTATTTTATTGTGCCAGATAACACCTTCCACCATTGGGTGCTACTCTGTCTTTCTAACCTTCTCTTACATTATATGCTGCCTTCTTGAAGTTATAGTAAAACTGGACTGATTGTTTCCTATTCCTGTTCTCGCTCCAGTTCCCAACCTCTCTTTACCCACTGGTTCTTTCACTAATGCTTCTAAATTTATAAAGTTCATTTTCATCTTTAAAAAAAAAAACCCTCCCTTCCATCTTGTAATCAATACTATGTATAGGTTCCAAGGCAGAAGAGTGGTAAGGGCTAGGCAATGAGGGTCAAGTGACTTGCCAAGGGTCACACAGATAGGAAGTGTCTGAGGTCAGATTTGAACCCAGGACCTCCCATCTCTGGGCCTGACTCTCAATCCACTGAGCCCACCCAGCTGCCCTTTCATTTTCATCTTTTAAAAGCTTTCTTTTGACTCCATCAAGCTATCGTTCTCTCTCCTCCCTTTCATATCTGAATTCTAAGAAAATATTATCTTCCTTCTTGCTCACTTTCTCACCTCCTCCTCCTTTGATCTTACAATCTGCAACTCCACCTCAAACAACTCCCTTTCCATTGTCTCCAGTGATTTACTGACAGCTCCTTGACAAATCGGTAGTGTTGGACAGTGCTTCCCACTCCTGCCTTGGGATTCCCTCTCTTCCCTGTTTTCATGACATTGCTATGTTAAGATTCCATTTCTCCCTGCTGAACATTTTTTCCCAGGCTCCTTTAGGGGTCCCACCTCCCCAAGTGTGGGTATTTCCCAGGTCTTGGCCTCGGCACTCTCTTCTTTGCTCTCGACATAATCTTTTGGTAAACTCGTGAGCCCCATTGTGCAGACAAGTCCAAATTCTAGCTTTCCAGATCTAATCTTTCTTTGAGCTCCAGTTGTGCATTCCTAAATGCCTAGTAGACATGGTGAGACACTCCCATAAGTGCCTCAATCTCAACATTCCCAGGCAAAGCTTATTATCTTTCACTCTGAACTTACCTTTCTCTCAATTTCTCCAGAATCGTCAAGGGCACCATCTGTCTTCCTGTTATCTCGGCTCACAAACTAGAAGTCATCGTGGAGTCTTCACTCTCACTCCTTTCCTGGCCGAATTCTCCCAGTTGCACCTCTTCAGCACCTCTGGAACCTACTCATTTCTCTTTGCTCACAACACACCCATCCTGGACTAGGACGGCATTACCTATCACCTAGACTCCTGATGGCAGGAACTTCTACTTGGAGATCTCTCTGAATCCATCTTTCCTCTCCTCTGATCCTATCTCTACATAGTTGCCTCATTGCAGTTCCTATAGAACAGGTCCAACCAGGCCATTCTCCTGTTCCTCCAAGCTTCAGTGGTTCCTCCTTGCTTCTAGGCTAAAATACAAGTGACTTGACTTCCTTCAGCATTCAAATGCCTATATAATCTGACTTCAGCCTACTTTTCCAGGCTATTTACGTATTATTCATCAGCACACACTTCAGATGGTATCATGTAACGTATCTCTAAGACTTCCACTGCCCTGCTCAGATTTCCTGTTGTATTCCAGCTTGTTAGTGTTCTGCTTTAAAAATGTGACCCATACAATGACACATGGAAAAGCCAGTGGAATTGGGCGGCAGTTATGGGAGGGGGTTTGGGGGACGGGAGGGAAAGGACACGAATCTTGTAACCAAGGAACAATCTTCTAAATGAACTAATTAAATAAAAATTTCCCCCCAAAATAATAAAATAAAATAAAAATGTGATCCATAGCATCGACTACAATATTCCAACAGTGGCCAAACCAAAGCAAAGTACCTTGGGACAACCATCTACTTCATACTGGGCACCAACGCCTTGGTGAACAGCATCTAAGTTCAACCCAGCTTTCTCACCTGTCAGATAACTTTGTCAACTCATTTTGAACTGGAAGCCCCCTAGATCCTCCTCCTCCTCGGAAAAACAGTACTTCACAAGACACTCTCACAACACACCCATCCTGGACTAGGACGGCATCACCTATCACCTAGACTCCTGATGGCAGGAACTTCTACTTGGAGATCTCTCTGAATCCATCTTTCCTCTCCTCCGATCCTATCTCTACATAGTTGCCTCATTGCAACCCTAGACCTCTGAAGTTCATGGTTTGAACCCAAGAGTACACTTACTTTACATTTATCCCTCATATTCCATCCTATTGGACAGCCTGGTGTACTGTAGGAACCTTATCCATCACACATGGGCAGCCCAGCATGTGCTTAAATAACTCCAAGGCCAGGAGCCACTGCTTTCAGGATAGATCCATAGGGTTTGTTTGGCATAGTGGAAGGGGGCTTGGTTTTGTAGTCAGGTCCCAGGTCTACATGTGTGACTTGGGGCAAGTCTTCAGTTTAGCTACCTCTAAAATGAAATGATGGACCTCGAATATCCCTTCCAATCCCGAATCTAGTATTTTATGTTGGTGACATACATCACGACCTATGGGGAGAGGACTGGGGACTCCTCTGCTCTCCATGCCCTTCTATGTTCCTGCCAGGCACTTTCCTCCAAAGCTTTTCAGCTGAGGATACCCACTGGTTCGACTTGAAATCCCTGCCGTGCACTGATGGAGAATGAAGACAACGTATGCCAAGTGAATGCAGCCATCTGCACGTTTGGTTTGTTAACTACCTAGGGAGGGTTTTTTTAAAGTAGGCATTTATTTGGGGGCACTTATTTGAAGGATGTCTTAAGGAGGGTTCCTTGCTGTCAGTGTACCTAAAAAGTATGAAATGAGAAATGTGGAGGATTTCACATTAAGAAAGTCTTCCTTCTTTTAGGTTCTCCATTGGCTCAACTTTTGAGCATCCAAGATCTGAAACAGCACTAGAAATAAGTTCACAGGAAGCAAATGGTGGAGGTTTACTTTCTTCATTTTCTTCAGTCATCAAAAGTCCCTATCAGAAGACCAGGGAAATAAAAGCCTGAAGAGTTTGCGGGTCCAAACCGCTGGCCTTTTCCTGGAAAGCTCTGTGGCATCATTCTTGGAATGAAAAAGAATGATCACACAGACCAGGAACACAATGGCATTCTCTCTGAGTTCTAGCTGTTCACTCAGACTGCATTGGTTAGTATCACTTCCCTTTTCTCCCAGGCACACTCAAAATACTTGCATTTGGGTTTCCCAAGTGATGGAAAAAAGGCTTAAATTCCTTCTTCCTATCACCTAACAAGAACCCCTTTCTGTACATTAAGCAACAACATCAAAAGCTGCCTCCTTGGATTTCTTCGATTAAATTTTCTGGGTGTTTTTTTAAATTTTATTTTAATGAGAAATAAATCTCACTCATGAGCCAAGTTCACACTGTTTTCTATCACTGAGAAGAAGGTCATAGTGACCCAGCAAGGAGAGCTGCCTAAGTTCCCCACCCCAGTCACATTGAGCTCGGACCTGAAAGCATGGAGCACATCTGTAGACATTCTTTTGGATTCAATGCTTTCTGCCCATCTGCGAACCCAGAGTGCCCTCAGAAGCCTTCCTTTGGCTCTCCACTCCCCGGGAATCGCGGCTCTATTCATCTAAGACCCATCTATGCCTTGGACACCACCAGCAAATCCAAATCAGTAGGACTGTCAGAGACCCCTAACCAGAGTGGGGTGAGGATGAGAACTTCCATGGGAGAGGGAAGCCTCTTGGTTGGCCATTCCAATGGTGGCTCCATAGTCACCACCTACATGGCCCAATGCCCCGATGATCACACATCGCCCTGAGATTCAGCCACACTACCTGAACTGGAAGGTGCTTCGAGTCTTTCTTCATGGGTGCAGCATCCTCACTTGTCACGATGTCCAGCTTGTTGTGTTCAACAGCTCCGGGAGCCACCTGGGTCCCCCTCCAGTTGTTTTCTCTCAGTTAGATCCAGGAAAGCCCAGCCTTGCTTCGAATGAGCATGGACTATCACTAGCCAGTGTGGGAGCCCTGAGCAATGGATGCATAATTACACTAGTCAGATTGATGCAGGTTCTGTTGAGAAATACTTCTTTTTAAGGAAGTGCAACCTTTTAACTTCTCCGTTTGAGCAGGCAATGGGCCAAGAAGAAGGAGAGCTCTGGATTAAGTCATAGAAAAGTCGATGGACCTGTGCGGACACACAAGCCTACAGCAATCCCAGAACCCTTAAGATCCTGAAATCCGAAAGTGCTACCCAAATAGTGTCATCAGAATGATTATTATTCCCCAGGACCACCCTTGGATACTGGAACATTCCTGCCATGTCCTCATTGAGTATTCCTTTCTCTAGGCTAAACATTCTCAGTTTCTCCAACTTACTCTCTTATGGTCTGAGTGAGCCCCCCAATCCCCACTCAGACATCTCTCTCCTGCCCCGAGGATACAATATAAGCAGCCTTGTTTAGCTTCAAAACCCTTCTCTAGCCCTCCTCTCTAGGCTTATTCCACATGAGACTCCTTCACAAATCTACATTTTAGCAAAATTGGCCTACTTATGGTTCTCTGCAAACAACAGTCCATTTCCCACCTCCACGACTCAGCCCACATTCAGCTCTCCATCCCCGAATGTTTTTCCTCCCCAGTTTCCTCTCTTGGAGGCTCCTCTCTTCTTCTAGGTTCAAAGATCCTGTCTACACTGCTGATACCCCCTTAAATAAGCAGTTCGGATCTCTCTCCTGAGCTTGTACTTGTATCTGGAAGCCTTGGTACCAAACTTTCTTTGCAAAGTGCAACAAATCTTGTTCATTTTTAAAAATACTTCCCTTCCGTCTTGGAGTCAATACTGGGTATGGGTTCCAAGACAGAAGAGTGGTAAGGGCTAGGCAATGGGGGTCAAGTGACTTGCCCAGGGTCACACAGCTGGGAAGTATCTGAGGCCAGAGTTGAACACAGTACTTCCCATCTCTGGACCTGACTCTCCATCCACTGAGCTACCCAGCTGCCCCCTCATTCACTCATTCTTACTTTACCACCTGCATATTGGACATGTCGATATGGACGACGTCCCACAGGCATCTCAAAAGCCCCGTGTCCCAAAGAAAACTTACTTTCTTTTCCTTAGATCCGTCCCCTTCTTAACTTCTCTGCTTCTCTCAAGAGCATCCCTTCTCTCCCAGGCGTCCAGGCAGTCTTCTCACTGGCCCCACCTTTCCAGTCTGATGTCTGTCACATCTTGTCAAATCTGATCCTCCCTCCACAACATTGCTCACCTTTGAGCCTTTCTCTGCACTCCCACAAATGCCAAGACAGTTTGGGTTCTAATCAACTTCCCTCTAGACCAGAGGTCAGGCCAACTTCAGCCTGCCACTTGAGCTAAGAATGATTACGCTGAAAAATACAGTAAAACTTTATTTTTAAATTAGACAACAAACAAGCCCCAAGACAAACAAAACCATTCTAAGCTGGACATCGAGCAGAGAAGAAGCTGTCCGTATCTTTGGTCCACAGCCATGTTGCCAAAGCCTGTTCTAGACTATGAATAGCCTTTCACTGGTCCCCTCTTTTCAAGTCCCTCCCCACTCCCAGTCCGTACTCCACATGGAGAACAAAATGATTTTCCTAAAGTAAAGGTCTGATCCTAGTACTCCGACTCTACAAATTCCAGTGGCTCACTGTTGTCTCCAAGAAATAACTGAGAGCCATCTCTCTGGCATTTCACATAGCTTCCTTTTGGGTCAGTCCTGTCCGTTCCTCCCTTGGATTCTCGCTATCATCCCGCCATACTGGTTTTGTCATGGTGACACACTGTTTTCTGTCTCTGTGCCTTTATGTTGACGATTCCCCAAGCCCAGAAAGTTCTCTGTCTTTATGCCCACCTTGTAGGATACCTGGTTCTTGTCAAGACCCTCTGCGTGAAGTCTTTCCTGACCTCTAAGTTTTCATCCCTCCCTCCAAGACGATCATGTACCCATTTGTACATGCTTTGGACATTCTTATATATGCACAGGGATTCCCCTCCAATAGCATGGGAGCTCCATGTGGGCATTTTTTTGCCTGTGTATTCCTTGTCCAAACCCAGTGTCTGGACCACAGCAGGCTTCAAACTCCTTTTTGACTGGTGGATCATGACCGCCTTTATTCTCTTGGGTGTGCTTATTTCCTCTGTGAAATAGGCTGGTCATACAGTGTCATGCTCATTTGATCAGTGGACCACTGTAATAAGGACTCTGGATCCTTATAGGTTATTGGTATTGGCATAGGTGTTTCCAACACCCGTGTCCTGAGGGACTGGCAGGCATCTCCGTGTCCCTCGTCTACCACACCAAGACACAATAGTCTTATGGGAGGGAAAATATTGTTGGCAAGCTTTTTAAAAATTTTATCTCATTGATTAATTTAGAGCATTTTCCCAGGATGACAAGAATCATGTTCTTTCCCTCCCCTCCCTCCACCCCCTCCATTAGCCGGCCCACAATTCCACTGGGTTTTACATGCATCTTTGGTCAAGACCAGTTTCCATATTATTGATATTTGCACTTGGTGATTGCTTAATATCCATCCCCAGACCTATCCCCATCGGCCCATGTGATTAAGCAGTTGTTTTTCTTCTGTGTTTCCGCTCCCACAGTTCTTCCTCTGGATGTGGATACATTCTTTCTCTTGAGTCCCTCAGGGTTGTCCTGGGTCACTGCACTGCTGCTAGTAGAGAAGTCCATTATGGGAGGGAAAGTATTAAGTAAAGATTTCTTCAGTTCAGACATTCAGATGATTCAGCTTGAAAGCAGACACAAGTGAGATCCTGACACTTAAGCAACAAATATGTCCAGTTTCATGTGATACGCTCACATAAAGAGAAATCCACACAGCTCTTATCAGCTCAATGACAGTATCTCCCTCAACGGGCGAGGCTTCCTGATTTTAATAGTGAGTCAGCCAATCATCTTAATTATCATCAGCTTCATTTCCTCTTCCCAGGAGAGGCTTCCTGTATCTTGTACTTTCAGGTTTGCCTTGCTGGCCACCTCTGCCCAGCCAGCCACAGCTCCTATTCCCCCTCCCCCTCCCCCTGCCTTGTCAACCCTAAACCTGGATTCAGCCATGTTCTACCTCGAAGCAGTTTTCCTCCTCTGTGCCACCTAAGCTGGCTCCTCTGGCCCTCAAAGGGACAGACACATTTTTACCTCCCCCTTAAAATCTTAATAGATGCCAGACAATCGTGGGATCCCATGGTGGGAAGGGACTTCAATGGCCAGTGAGGCCAACTTGGACCTAAACAGGTCTAAGAGAAAAAGCCTGTCTGCTAAGTGATCATCCACCTTCTGCTTAGAGTTAATGGTTGAGAAGGAAGCCCTGATTTCACTGCGGCTGCCTATTCTAGTCCCAGAGAGAGTTGGAGTTGGGTTTTTGGAAACAGGTCCCTTCCATCTAGTCTATATTTCCCTCTTTGCATCTTCCACCCATTGCTCTGAATACCAAGGAGGAAAGTCTAATCCTTCTTCCAAAGGTAGCCTTTCAACTATCTTCAAGATGGCTCCCCAGGTCTTCTCTTCCCTGCGTCAAACATCCCCATTTTCCTCAATTGGTGCTTGGAAGACAGCGCCTCCAGAACCCCTTACCATCTGGGTCAGCATTTTCTGCATGCTCTCATTGTTCACCATCATCACTTCCTAAAATTCGATGTCCAGAGCTAAGGACAACATTTCACACGCAGTCCGACTGCAGCAGACTGGCCCAGAGGAATGAGCATCTCCTTCCTCCGCCATGCTATGCTTCTCTTATGGTATATACATGGCCCTAGCTTTCTTGGTTGCTAGCTTATACTATTGTCTCATATTGACTTCCCCATCTTCCCTATCACATCTCTCTTTTCTCTCCCAACTATACACCCATGGTCCCACCATACAGGCTTCACTGAGCTCCACTGGCTTTCCTCCTCTTAGCATCCCTGGTTTCCTTCAAAGCTCAGCTGGAGCGCTCTCTTCTTAACGGAGTCTTTCCTGGGTGCTCCCCTCTTCCAGGGTTCTTCTGCTCTAGTGCCTTGGTTCTGGCCACATATGAGATACATCTTGTATCTCTACTCATATAGTGTACCCTCTTCAAGGCAGAGATGGTCACGCTTCTGTCTTGGGATCCTCACAGTGCCTCACACACAGAGGGGACGTAAGAAATGATTGTTGATTGATATGGGCAGGATACTACGACTATTTTAAATGGCTTCTATATGAATTGCTCTTCGGCCATGCCTCCCCTTCTTTTTACTTGGGACCTTGGATTTTTGCATCCAAAAATAAAAAAAAAATGAATTCCATCTTATTTGCTGGTCCATCTTTCCAGCTCATTTAATTTTTTGGAATTTAATACGTTGCTTATTCTGCCTAATTTTATACTGAGGGAAAATGCAGCATCCCCTCCAATAGCTTTGCTTTACAATCCCCCCAAATGGGGTCATGAACAATTGGACATGACAGAAGCAACTGAACAATAACAACACCGATAGGCTTCCTTCCTTCTCACTGCCCTTCCCCAATTATTTCCTTGAGATTATGGAACTTGTCTGACTTTTTTCCTCCTTCTACAAAGGAATCCTTCAATAGTTTGATATGTCCCTGGATAATAAATTAGGTAGCATTATTTTATAATATTGGCTTTATTTACTGATTATTTTTATACTTTGTATTTTAAATAACCAGTTTACAGCTTAAAGAATCTATGTTTTCTCTAGTGCATTCCCCAAGATTATTGTGATCTCAGTGGTCATATCACATAGCTCTTTCAATACTTCAAAGTGCAGTTCATACCAGCCTGCTGAGCCGAGCCCTTGGAGGGCAGTTAGAGGCTTTCTAACCACCTCCTTGTTTTTCCTTGTTTCCAATTCCCCTTTAGACATTTCTTCCCATCCTTCCTAGCCCAGAGATTCTGAGCAGAGCAAACAGAACTAAAACTAGAGTTTGATTATGCTTTCTCTCTGTTATCAGGCATGACTTGATCATTCAGCACCAAGCTCCTCGTCCCTTTGTCCTCAAGATGGCTTTAAAGGGTCACTTCTGCCACCATTCATTTACCTTGCTCTCCAGCTTCTTCTGGTTCTGCAGAAAAAAATTCTGCAAGAATTGGCCAGGCTTCTGATTAAGAGGGCCTTGGTTTCCCCTTGTGTAAGAGCTGTGTGTCCAAACGAGTGCCCTCAAACCTTTTCTTCTTCTCGGAGAACATTTGGGACTGCGTTCCCCGAGACTCACGGTCCCTCTTTCTTTCACAAAATCTCATTCTAATTTCTTCTCTATAACGTTTGTCTATACATGGTTATTTACATGTCAGCCGCCCGTTAGAGAGGAAGCTCATGGTGAACAGGGACTCTCTTTGGCCTTTCCATGTGTGTCTAGCACTTGACACATGGCATATATTGGGCATATCCATCGATTGACTGGCTGGCACGGCCCCGTGCACTTGTTCAAAGTTCCCCACACCTCGCCCGCCACCTCCACTTCTCAAAATCCTTATCTAATCATTCTAAAACAGATTCTTAAACTAGATGTCTGGGAACTTATTTCCAGAATGTTATTTACTGGTTTTAAGCAGAATTGTTTTATCTATAATCATGTGTATTTTATTATATTTGTTTAAAATAGTATTCTGAGGAGGGTCCATAAGCTCCACCAGATTGCCAAAAGGGTAAACAACAACAACACTATCCAGCATTTATACAGTATATTAAGGCTTATAGAGACATTGACAAATATTCTCTCATTTGATTCCCGAACAACCCCGGAGAGTGTTGTTGTTCAGGCATTTCTTCTTGTCCCTCTTTGGGAATTTTCCTAGCAAAGATACTCGAGTGGTTGGCCGTTTCCTTCTCCGGCTCATTTTATGGATGAAGAACTGAGGTAAATAGGGTTAAACTTGCCCAGGGTCCCACAGCTAGTAAGTATTTGAGGCCAAATTTGAATTCAAGAAGATAAGTCTTGCTCTACAAGCCCAGCACTCTGTCCATCACACCAGCTAACTGTCCCCCTTTACAGATGAGGAAACTAAGGTATAGATCGGTTCGGTGACTTGCCCAGGGTGGGTCACACAGCTAATAAGTAAGTATCTGAGGCTGAATTTGAACACAGGTCTTCCTTACCAATGCTCCTTCCACTGCATCCTTTCCTAAAGGTAGAGTTGAGGCTGCTACCCCCTTTCAAGATTTCCTTAATCTCACCAGTTAGTGCTTGCTTCCTTCACAAATTGCCTTCTCTTTGCTTCTCTTTCTGAACTCTGGAAATGTGGCCTCCCCAGAGCTCTCCTTTGTGTCAGAATATGCCTGGATTGCTTCTCTTTTATCACACTTTCTAAGACGAAGTAGTCACTTCCCCTCCGAATTTCCATAATTTTTACTTTGGCAATCAGTTCCCCATTGCTGGTCACAATTGGTTCTAAAATAGAAGTTCCCTCTATGCTCTCTCTACCTTTTGAAGAATGAAATTAGCATGAAGGCAAGAGGGGAATTTCCTCCAAAGTTCAGAGTTTGCCCAAGAGAAAGCTCCAGCAGATGAAGCAAGGCCCGGGCAGACAAGAGCTGAAGTCTCCCATCACTCCCAGGTCAGGCTTCTAGGACAGGGCTGGGATCCTAGACGCGGTTTATTTCCTCCTTCGGCTGAAATCATCTTTTGTACAAACCCCACAATAGTGCTTCTGTTTTGGTTCACTTGATTCCCATCCAAATTTCCCTGCGATGCTTCTCCACTGTGATTCCTAGATTTCCTCACACGAGCGTCTCTTCCTAAGGAGTAGAGCTTGCAAGCTTCTCCCGGTCTCTCGTTCACAGGGGTGTTATGATGGGGATCCCTGTTGTGGAAGTGTTGGACTCCACAGTCCTCCCGAATCTCAAATGCTGCGTGGGGGGAGCTTTCCCGGTATAACACGGACCACGAGGAAACGAGACTACAATACCGGGGCCTGGGAAGAGTCCGGGAACTCTGTCAGCATGCCTGGAGGTTTCCAGTGCAAGACTCCAGGGATCCAGGCTTGGTCTTGTTCTGGTGAACATCTTATTACTCCCTTGAATCAAAGAACGGACAGTATGTGCTCGTCAGATGTGTGGATGACCTCAAGCTGGGAAGAAGAGCTAGCATGTCAGCTGGCAGAGTCGGGAGCCGTGAGGGTGTTTCTGATGGGCTGGAGTTTGAGACGGACTCTAATTGCAAACAATTCAGTAAGGAAGAATTCCAAGCCTTGCACTTGGGCACAGATCCTCCACGCCACAATCACAAGATGGGAAACGTGTCTGGTTAGACAAACATTTATTTGAAAAAGATGTAGGGCTGCTCAGTGAGTCACCAATGCGATGCCATGGCCAAAGAAGCTCAGGAGATATTGACCTGGTGCTCTAAGGAGACAGCTTCCTGCATGGGGAGCCTCATGGCCCTCTGCTCTCACACCATCCCTGGAGGACTCGGCTCAGTTCTAAGCCCCATGGCGTAAGGAAGACTTTAATAGGCTGGAGAGTGTTCATTGGAGGGCAACCGGGCCATTGCATGAAGCATCCAACTCCTTCACAACATACAAGGCTATTGCTGGTGTTTCACTTGAAGAAGAGAACTCCAGGATGGGATGGGAGTAGGAAGTAGGGTGACTATGCAAGCTGTATTTATGAACTGTCATGTACAAAAGGGGATTGACTGGTTATAGTGGGCCTGGTGAAGAAAAGGATCAACAAATTTTCTTTTCCTTCCTTCCTTCCTTCCTTCCTTCCTTCCTTCCTTCCTTCCTTCCTTCCTTCCTTCCTTCCTTCCTTCCTTCCTTCCTTCCTTCCTTCCTTCCTTCCTTCCTTCCTTCCTTCCTTCCTTCCTTCCTTCCTTCCTTCCTTCTTTTCTTTCTCTTTCTTTCTTTCTTTCTTTCTTTCTTTCTGTCTGTCTTTCTGTCTTTCTTTCTTTCTTTCTTTCTTTCTGTCTTTCTGTCTGTCTTTCTGTCTTTCTTTCTTTCTTTCTTTCTTTCTTTCTTTCTTTCTTTCTTTCTTTCTTTCTTTCTTTCTTTCTTTCTTTCTGTCTGTTTGTCTTTCTTTCTTTCTGTCTTTCTTTCTTTCTGTCTGTCTGTCTTTCTGTCTGTCTTTCTGTCTGTCTTTCTTTCTGTCTTTCTATCTTTCTTTCTTTCTTTCTTTCTGTCTGTCTGTTTGTCTTTCTTTCTTTCTTTCTTTCTGTCTGTCTTTCTGTCTTTCTGTCTGTCTGTCTGTCTTTCTTTCTTTCTTTCTTTCTGTCTGTCTGTCTTTCTTTCTTTCTTTCTTTCTTCTTTCTTTCTTTCTTTCTTTCTTTCTTTCTTTCTTTCTTTCTTTCTTTCTTTCTTTCTTTCTTTCTTTCTTTCTTTCTTTCTTTCTTTCTTTCTTTCTTTCTTTCTTTCTTTCTTTCTTTCTTTCTTTCTTTCTTTCTTTCTTTCTTTCTTTCTTTCTTTCTTTCTTCTTTCTTTCTTTCTTTCTGTCTTTCTTTCTTTCTTTTTTTCTGTCTTTCTTTCTGTCTTTCCTCCCTTCCTCCTTCATTCCTCCCTCCCTCTCTACCTCCCTCCCTCTCTCTCTCTCTCTCCTTTCTTTTTCTCTTAGAATCAATATTGTGTATTAATTCCAAGACAAAAGAGTGTTAAGGAGTAGGCAATAGGGATTAAGTGACTTGACCAAAACCAAAGAGCAAATAGATTTGAACCCAGGACCTTTCATTTCTAGGCCTGGCTCTCAATCCACTGAGCCACTTAACTGTCCTGCCCCCAAAAGAATATTCAGAGACAAATTTAGGCTTAATGTTGGAAAAATCTCTTCATGAAAGCTCTTCCTGAATGGAGTGGGGACACTTGAGAGGTGGTGGGTTCCTTCCTTGTGGCAGGACTTTAGCAAAGCCAGGGGACCTTTTCAGGTGTGTTGGTCCATGCTTGGATTGGATTAGATGGCCACTGAGGATAATGCTGGGTTTTGTCCACATCAGATGAATTGTTCAGGGAGAGGATCAAACTCTCAGACCTTGTAAGGACCCATATGCATCGAGGGTCAGTCTAGATCTATCCCTTCCATGATGCTGTGACTGATGTGGGCTATTTAAGTCCCCAGGGGAGGGGAGATCTGCCAAGTAAAAGATTTTGTTGCTCTGTGGGAGTGATAGAAAAGATTTCATGAGAGTTAAAGGGCTTGGCTGTCAGTTGTGTGTGTGTTTAAGTACATTCTGTCCTTTATTTGGCATCTATTAGCCTATTTACTTGCAGGGAGAGCCAAGAACAAAACTAGTCAGAGATTCATATTCTCAAGGTGTCCTGGGAGGGATCACAAGTCAGAGAGATGCCTATCATGGCAGTGGTCAGGGCATCTCCCTTAGATGATGATACTTTATATCTATTGGAATACACTTCAATTCCTTTTGATCATGGTATAGCCTTGATAGCCACAATGGAGGCCCATCTCCCGAAATCCTCCAGTCTCCTAATATTGCATTATGAGCTCCAGTGTGCTTTGTTGGGGCCGTGCATATTTGGGTCGGAACACCTGAAGTCCTGGGTTTTAGCTTTGGGTTTTTAGTGTGCCTCTTGTTGCTGGTTCTCTCCTCTGACCTCATTTCCCGTGTAGACTGATGGCCTCCTTCTTGGGTGGTGTCTGCTGCTTCTGCTGTTTCTTTCAGGTTTCTGTGTCTTGGTCAGGACTTCAGCATCTGCCATGGTGCTTTTCAGGTCTCTTATCATTTGTCCTCAATGACTCATTAGAAGTGGTTAGTGGTTGTCAGCTTCGGGTTTGGGCAGTTCTCTGTCACAGGGATGGCACATGCCCTTAAAAGGGAACAAAGGGCCTCATCTGTAAGATGAAGGGGCTGGAGCCTCCGAGGTCCTCTCCAAGGATAAATGAATGGCGAGAGATCCTAGGCATTTAAGCAGGCTTCCTCTTAGGTCATCTCACAAAGACCCAAATCTGGGGAGAACTGAGAGAAGGGAAGGAGAGGTCCTCTCTTGGGGCTTCTGAACTCTCCCTGTCCAAGGGCAGCCATCTATGGCGCCATGCATTCATTCCTTCAATTACCTCTTGTTATTCCTGGTAATGATGGGATGGTAGTTAGTTCATTCAGCCAACATCCGTTAAGTTCTACTATGGACAAGGCAGTGTAGAGCATTAGAAAAGAACATGGTTGGAAATAGCAATGATGGACCCCATCGAAGCTGTAGCCAACCTCCCAAACCCAGAAAGGAGGGATGATGGGCCAGCAGGCTCCCTCCCTCCACAGACACAAACTTGCTTTCTGGGAATCTCCCACTGACTAGCCATGCCCAGCTCTCTGACCGAGATCCAGAGTCGGGGACTTGGGTTCGAATTCTAGCTCTGCCCTTAGCTGCCTAGATGACTTGAGGTAACCCTTCCTTCTTCTCTCGGAGTGTTTGCATCCACACTCATAAGTAATATCTTTGATGCCCAACACTTCTTCCAGCTCAAAGCTCGATGATCCTCTTATGTCCTGTCCATTAGGAGCTAGACTGCTGCATAAAGCGTGGCTCCAGGGAGCCCTGCGATGAACGGAGCCCAAGGGTCAATGTATACAGCAGGAAGAAGTTCCATCGCAGATGACCCGGTCCTGACGTAATTATAGAGACCTATATAATATATAGAGAGCTATATAATTATATTATGTGGATATAATATAATTATATTATATATTCATTTGGTTTGAGAGATGGGGAAGGACAAGCCCTAATGGAAACAGGTTTCATGGAGGCTTTGCTACTTAGAAGTGCACAAGGGAGGAGGGGGAGGAAGGGTACTGGAAGGGGAAAGGAGAAGGGACAATTGGTGAATGGCTCTGGAAACAAACTCCATGGACTTCACTTTGGCCTGCCCTATCCCTGCCCAGTCTCCACTAGCCCTCAGAGTCTCAAATGCATTGTTGACATCCACAGAACTAGCCACCCTGAGTGATCTGGAGGGCCTTAGTGTGCTGAGAAAACAAAATCAGCAGTGACTGTCTGTGCCAACCTGGCCTGCTAAACTACGCTCTTCTCTGTTGACTCTCCTCCATCTCATAAAGGGTTTCATAAAAATTGATATTGACTGAGCTTTGAGGCTATTTATAATGGAAACTTCTCTTCTCTTTCTTCTGCCTCCAGAGCACAACTGTTCTTCTCCTGAACCTCAGGGACCCAGAATCTCTACTGGCTTTATTTAGCTTTCAGGACAATGGATTTGTACAAAGAGCTCAGAATGCTCCAGAAGGGATCTCCTGCTCCTACTTCTTAACCAATTTAAGAAACTTACATTTTCCATCCTCAAGTACTACTGTCCAGCGTGGTCCTATGTCTCCCTCCCTCCCTCCTTCCATACCTCCCTTTGTCCCTGCTTTCCTTCCTTCCTCCTTCCTTCCTTCCTTCCTTCCTTCCTTCCTTCCTTCCTTCCTTCCTTCCTTCCTTCCTTCCTTCCTTCCTTCCTTCCTTCCTTCCTTCCTTCCTTCCTTCCTTCCTTCCTCCCTCCCTCCCTTCCTTCCTTCTTTCCTTCCTTCCTTCCTTCCTTCCTTCCTTCCTTCCTTCCTTCCTTCCTTCCTTCCTTCCTTCCTTCCTTCCTTCCTTCCTTCCTTCCTTCCTTCCCTACTTTCCTTTCCTTTCCTGAAACTACCACAGAGAAATGTACATTTATTTTTTTTAAACTTTTACCTTCCATCTTAGAATCAATACTTGGTATTGGTTTTAAGGCAGAAGAGTGGTAAGCACTAGGTAATGGGGGTTAAGTGATTTGTCCAGGGTCACATAGCTAGGAAGTGTCTGATTTGAACCCAGGACCTCTCATCTCTGGGCCTGACTCTCAATCCACTGAGCTACCCAGCTGCCCTTGAGAAATATACATTTAGCTGAGAATCAGCTCTCCATTTTATGGATGGGAAAACCACAACCCAAATAGGTCATATGACTTCCATGCCACACAGGTAGTGGCAAAGCCAGAATTTGAATCTAAGACCCCTGACTTCTTCAATCATCATCCACTAAGTCCTCTTAACTCTTTTCCAGCTGGTTGATAGAAACAAATTACAATAGTTGGCATTTATCTGAGCTTAAAAGTTATCAGAGCACTTTATCTGCATTGTCTCCTCTGATCCTCACAAGAACCTTATAAGATCACTCTAATGAGACATATCACTGTCCCTGGAGATGAGTCTATCTCTGAAATGAGCTGGGATGGTCCTCACATGACAGGTCTGGGAAGTCTTTCCATGTTGGCGTGACTTCCCTGAATTCACCCTCTGCTGCTGGGGGGTTCCTTTCTTGCCATGATACAGCCTCCAAAGAGAGCTTTAGCGGGGGGCCAGCTAAAGCTATGCCCTGACTTCACCTTGGTCCAGCTGCTAGTCTCTTTTGAGGGTGGCACCTCTATTGCTAATTAAGGGATCACAGTAGACATTTGGGGTTGAAGGAGAAGATCGTGATGCCCCAGGTCATCTCTTAAAATGAGATCTATTCATGTGTGTGCTTGGAAAATACTGATCTGAGGGAGGGCAGGCAGTGAGCAAGTCCCTTAACGTCTCTTGGACTCAATGACCTCCTCTGTCTAGTGGCACCGAGAGCCCTTGTCCTAAAGAGTTGTTGTGAGGATTGGTTCTAAGTGACCTGGTGATATGTACGTATCCATCCACCCACCTCGATATGATCAAGCACTTCCCAAGCCTTAAACTGCTATAGAACTGCTGGTTGGCACCATCTCCACCTTCTCCATCCATTGGTGCCCTCTTCGCCATTGGGTGGTGGCCTCTTTGCTCTCCTCAAGGTATCACCGGATCTTTCCTTTGCATCTTTTCATTGCATTGATTCTTTTAGCTTGTGTCATCTTTTCATTGAAATCTCCTCTCAGGAAAGGAGTATCTCAGGCATTCACACTGCAGGGTGACCTTAGGACTACATGTTCGCTCTCCCCAGGATGCTTCTATTTTGAGCATCTTGTAGGCGTTAAGTCCTGCCCCAAGCAAGTAGGTAATCAGAACCAATGGATCAATCAGGAAAATGCCTTTATTAGGTGTTTACTATTACCAAATACTGGGGAAGCCCTGGGGACATAAACAGGGAAGAAATGCGTCTGAATTGTCCAAGAACTCCCACTTGGGTCATGGTGGGATAAGAGGTTTGATCTCTCGTTTATGGAATGTTTCATGCTAGAGAGCAGGCAGGGGACACACTGGCTGGCAGCTAGGCCTCCCCCAGGGGACATTAGTGGCCTTACTAGTTACAGATCTCCTCTCTGCTTTTGTTAAAAAAATCTCCGTAGCTCAGGAGAATCCACCCTAGCAAATAAGGTATGGGTTTAAGTGTAAGTAACAAGATCACTGGGGTAAAGAGAAGACCAGCAATGGCTGGAAAACTTCTGGAAAGTCATTCCACTTCTCTTGGCCTCACTTTCCTCCCCTGTAAAATGAGGGGGGTCAGTTCTATGACCTCTAGAGCCATTCCACACTGAACTTTGTCTAGCGTTCTAAGGATGCTCTGAAGATTTCCAGTGCCATTGCTCGGGGTTCTCCCTCCCTCCTGACAGATGGCAGCTCTTCTTTCTCTGTCTTGGTTGAAAGTCTTCTAGACCCCACAACCCACCTAGCGAGGAACTTCCCCAAACTTCCTTAGCCTGGTTTTCAAATGGGAGTCGGTCTGGACAGCAACATTGCTGATGCCTTTTCAGATGGACTCAGATTCCCATTCTCCCAAAGGCTCTATTCTCTAGGTAGAACCATGGAGAAGGGGACCTTTCTCCCATGCCAGTGGAATATGTTAGAGGCAGTTGGGGGATATTACCATTTTCTGAAAGGTCCTCCAAAGGGTTGAGCCAGGATTTTTCCAGCTTCCCAGATTTTTTGGTAATTTAAAATCTGTTTCCATTTAGATGAAGATTTGCATCTATGACCGGAAATGTACTACATTGAGCAATGATCTCAAAGTGGCTCCTTTTTCAATTTGAGGAAAATCTGTTTTGCTACATTTAGGTCAATTCATCCAAGAAAGCCTGTCTGCCTCATTAATAAAGATCTACAACAACTTTAGGACCTATTTTAAATGCAAAAGATGGGAAAGAGTTGTACTTGGAAAATGTAAAGATTGTCATCATGGACTTGGGACTGGAACTGAGGGTTAAGGACAATTCTCTCATTTTACAGATGAGGGAACTGAGGCCCATAAAGGTTCAAAGATTTGGCCATCATCAGTCATATAGGTAGGAAGTAGCGAGCTGGGATTTTAATGTGGGGCCTCTGACTTCAAGTCTAACATTCTTTCTACTGGACCATATGGCCTCAATAAAGAATATTTTTGAGCCAAGCTTAAGGTAAATATGGTTTAAAGTAACTTAAATGAAAAATTATCCTTTGGGGGAAATAGCAAAAACTATCATTTTAACCCCCCCCCAAGTTATAAGTTATACTTCTTTCCCTATATTTCTAATCTAATAAAATGGGATCTATTTCATAGATTGCCTATTATGTCAAGAGACACTGGATAGAATGTGATATTAGTTAGGATAAAGGTCAATTGATAGGCTGACTGACTAACAAGTCAAATCCCACAGGAACACAAAAAATGAACTGGAGGGCCCCAAACTCAGTGGAATGAGCTAACAGTCTTGCAATTCAAAGATGGACATGGTGAACGGGAACAGTTATGTCTGGATGCTTGGTGGATCTGCTCTCACCCTGAAATGAGGGACAACACATTTACACAGAATATGAAAAGCTCGATAAATACATCTCATGGCCTCAATTTCCCTCCTGCAAAATAGAGGAGCTGGATTAGAGAACTTCCAAAGTCCCTTCTAGTTCTGCAATTCTCTCTCTGAATAACTCACTTTCAATAGTCGATGTTGTAACCATTCTATTTCCGAGCTATAAAATTCGATGTAGTAGCCATTTTCTTTCTGAGCTCTGATAGTCTCGGCTGTAATCTTTTTCTCTTCCAGCTCTAATATTCCATGTTGTCATCATTTTATTTTCAAGTTCTAATATTCTACAGTGTAACTGTTCTATTTTCAAAGAATCATTTCAGCACTAACAGTCTGTTTTAATGTTGCAGATTCTATGTTCCCTTTCAGTTCTAACATTTGATGATGCTATGATTATCCTTTCCCCCTCTCTTACTGGAAGTGAAGTAACAGCCTAGGTCTCTTTTGGTTTTTGTATGACGTGGATAATTAAATGTATGCTGAGCTGAATATTTTAGACAATTTCTAAGGGGTAAAAATAGAAAAGCCAAGTGACGATCCCACAAATGTTAATGGCAAAATTGAGGATGTTTATCACAGATAAAATGATGTTGGAATATTGGAGTGATGTTAGAAGTTAAAAGAAATGAAAATGTTCTAAGTAGCACTAACTTACCCTCATCTGAATACATGAAATACATTTATTAAAAGATAGATTCACCAGTATGCATAATACATCGCACTTGTGCTGAGTTACTGTGACAATAATGAAAAGGATCCTTTTTTGGGGCTTTGAATTTAAATTGGCTTTGAGCTCACATTGGGATATAACAATCCATATATTTGTTTCCTGGTTTATATAGAAAAAGGTGATTCTTGGAGCCAAAGAAAAAGAATCTGCACAAGCTTCCTCACACTTATAAAAATATTATTTCCCATCCATAAGTCAGGAAACAAGAATGGATAAGTCCTTTGAAATTCATGGTGGAATGGAATTTCAGTATGGCCCAAGAAACTTGATTCCCATTGGACGCTCATCAGCTGTATGATCTCAGGGAAGTCCCATAAACTGTCTAGGTTTTAGAATCCTTCTCAATCAATCAATAAGGATTTGTTCAAGTCTTGCCTCTGTACCCAGCCCTATGCTAAGGTGCTGGTAAAATGGGGTTGTTGGATTAGATCTGGATTTGTTTGATTGATTGGTAAGTTTTGTCTCATATGTCTCCAAAAAGGTTGTCATCCCTCTCTCTCTCCCTTTTCTTTGATACCTTCTACCTGATTTCATAGGAGGAAAGGGAACACTCCTTTGGATTCCCTTTACTCACACACTTTTGCATGAAAATATGATAGGTGTCCCTGCTGCCCAGGGCTCTACCATGAACAGTCATCACAAACCAAAGGGGAAATGAAACGTTTACTCATAAAAAAACCAAAAGTTGGGACTGGATGACCTCTAAGTTCCCTTGCAGTCCTAAAATCTCTGATCCCAAGTCTAACTAACTAACTAAGAAATAAACAACAATAACAGTAGTACAAGTAATTGGAGAATATTATATTCCACATTTTGGGTAGGTGTTGTGAGAAAGAGAAGAAGGGTAAAACATGGTCCCTGTTGCCCTTCTGGTTATGATGGCACACACCTATAACTGTAGCTACCAAAGAGGCTGAAGCTGGGCAAATTGCTTGAGGTCAAGAGCTTTAAACTGCAGTAGGTTATGCCCCCAATCAACTTCTTCACAGGTCCAGCATCAATATGGCAGGCCCTTTTTACCATGTTACCCTTGTTGTTGTCCAGTCATTTCCAGTCATGTTTAATTCCTTATGACCCTATTTGACCATTTGGATTCTTCTTGGGAGAGATACTGGAGTGGCTTGCTGTTTTTTTTTCCCTCTAGGTCATTTTGCAGATGAGGAAACTGAAGCAAACAGTATTAAGTAATTTTTCTAGGGTCACACAGCTAGCAAATGCCTGGGTCAGATTTAACTTAAGAAGAGATCTTTCTGATTTTAGACTTGGCACTCTATCAACTGTGCCACCTAGCTTCCTGCCCACCATTTTTGCTCAAGGAGAGACAAATGAACCCAGGTTTAAAATAAGACTGTCAAAGCACCTTTGTTGATCAGTAGTGGGCCCATGAGTAGCCCCTGTACTTTCAGCTTCAGTGGGAGAAGGAAAGGGAAAGAGGAGGATGAAGAGAAGAAGGAGGAGGAGGAGAAGGAGAAGGAGGGGGAAGAGGAAGAGGGAAGAAAAGGAAAAGGAGGAGGAAGAGGAGGAGGGAGAAGAAGAAGGAGGAGGAGAAGAAGAAGGAGAAGGAGGAGAAGAGGAAGAGGAAGAGGAAGAGGAAAAGAAGAAGAAGAAGAAGAAGAAGAAGAAGAAGAAGAAGAAGAAGAAGAAGAAGAAGAAGAAGAAGAAGAAGAAGAAGGAGGAGGAGGAGGAGGAGGAGGAGGAGGGAGGAGGAGGAGGGGAGGAGGAGGAGGAGGGAGGAGGGAGGAGGAGGAGAGGAGGAGGGAGGGAGGAGACAATGACAACGTTATACAATGATTTTAAATGTAATCCTTAATTCAGTATTTATTTTCCCAACCCAGGGTCTTCCCTAAGAACATGGGAAATAAGTCTCCATCTCTCTACTTTCCTGCAAGAGGTGAGGCTAAGTATTAGGAAAGAACAGGTTTGGGGGAAGCTGGGTATCTCAGTGGATTGAGAGCCAGGCCTAGAGATGGGAGGTCCTAGGTTCAAATCTGGCCTCAGACACTTCCCAGCTGTGTAACCCTAGGCAAGTCACTTAATCCCCTTTGCCTAGCCTTTACACTCTTCTGCCTTAGAACCAATACACAGTATTTATTTCCAAGATGGAAGGTAAGGGGTTATAAAAAGAAAGAAAGAAAAGAAAGAAAGAACAGGTTATTAAAGAATAGTAATAATAAAGCATTAGCATCGATAGTCTTAGGGCAATTAGGTGGCAGAGTGGTTTATTGTCAGGAAGGGTTAATCTATTCTCAGATATTTACAAGCTCTGTGACCTTGACTAAGTCATGTAATTCTGCTTGCCTCAGTTTCCTCATCTGTAAAATGAACTGGAGAAGGAAATGGCAAATCATTTCAGTATCTCAGCCAAGAAAACCACAAATGGGGTCATAAAGTGTTTAACACCACTGAAATGACTGAACAATGACAATGGGGATAGTCCTTTCTAGTCCACTTCCCCCTTCTCCCAACATCCTACACTATGCTACATCTCACAATCCAGGTAACAATCTGGGGAACTCATGCTTCTCTTTGAAGGAAATCTACTATAGGCAGTTCCCACCATAATGGGGTGCTTCCCCACTCTTTCAGCCGTGTCTTGGTTGTCATTGTGTTGGTTGCTTGGGTCAAGTCCCATAGCAGGCACATTTGTTGTCCTACATTATCTCAGCACACTCCTCAGGGCTGGCTAGTAGCAGGACCTTGGAATTATGGACCTCCTGAGCTCCATAACAGCAGGAAGCTCCCTTTTCTTTCAATTCCTGGAGGCCTTATGATAATCCCCATCCAATGAAAGTAGATGGGGAAGTGAGTCATCTGCTGGGAAGCTCCATTCTCTTCCCTTGGAAGAGAGATGGAGCAGGTAATTTACTGTTCACCTCTCCTGCCTTCCCTCCCATCATTAGAAGAAAAAAAAAACCTCACAACCCTTTCAATTTGTAGCAAATGTGCTTGTTCTAAGAGTTAAACACTAAACACCAGGTACAGAATAGTCAAAGCCACAAATGTAACCTTTGGCTCATGGTCTCAACTCCGAGTATACATGGACTAGATGTGAACTGAGAAGTATCTCCCTTTTAATTATTGTTCAAGTTCGGAATTTACCCAAGTTTTCACTTTGGAAACATTTAAATTTGGCTTTTGCCTCTCCCTCTAAGGAGGCTCCCCTGCCTCTCTACCCTCAGCAATTGGTGAATCAATTAAAACATTGAAAACAAAGAACATTTTTATTAAAATAGGAATAACATTAAACCCAGAAATAGCTTTTACTGACAGTGATCTCTCTTCCATCTAAGACTCAATACTATCCACAAAGTCATAAATCAGTCTTGATTTAGTACTTAGCTACAGTAGACTTGAGGGCTCAGTGGAAGGATAGAACCTCTGATTACTTGCCTTCTTCTCTCTGAGGTCCATTGGCTTGCTTCTCATCACTGATGTACCATGTTGGGCACTCCGGATGTCTACCAATTGCTTATTGACTGGTATTAATCCCTAGTCTCTACAGTGTACTATAACTCTCCTGGGCTAACTTTCAGTTCACACGAGACTACCGATGTCTATTTGTCCTCAGAAGTGTTGATTTTTGCTTCTCTCGGGATTTTGGGGGTCATTGAGGGTTTTTTTCCAACACTAATTCATGACTTCCCACTGGTGTGCTTCCCATTCGTTACTAGACAGACGATCTTAATTAGAAACAGATGTATCTATTAAGGCGATATAGTAAAATCAGTTACTATAAATCACTCCTCCCCCAATGTCTTGGCAATCCTCTTCCACAAGTCCAGAAGAAAGTGAGTTTAAGCTTAGAAGGCACAGGTGGCAAAGAAGAATCACATTTACTGGTCTGTTGGAAGTCTTCATCATACTCTTTAGGCAAATATTATTCTTGACTGGACTCATAATTAATGCCTTTAAAAAAAACCTGTCAGTTCCACATTCTCTCCATTGCTTCATTCCTCCACCCATTGCTAAGGCAAGAAATAGAATAGTTACACATATACAGTTATGCAAAACATTTCTGTATTAGACACTTTCTGAATAACAAAAGCAAGAAAAGTAAAGAAAAAAGAAAAAATGCTTCAATCTGCCCTCTGAGTCTATCAGTTCTTGCTGTGGAGGTAGATAGAATTTATGTCATGAGTCCTTTGGAGTTGTGGATTATTGTGAGTTCCTAAATCTTTTAGTTGATTTAATATTGCTGTTACTTTGTAGACTGTTCTCTTGGCTCTGCTCCCTTCATTTTGCATCAGTTTATAAAGTTCTTCCCAGACTTTTCTGAAACTATTGACATTATCTTTTCCCTCAGCATAATAATATTCCTTCACATTGATATACTATAAGTTGTCAAGCCATTCCTTAATTGATAGACACCCCCCCCCCCAGTTTCTAATTTTTGGCTACCATAAAAAAATCAGCTACAAATATTTTTGTACATCTGAGTCTTTTCCCTTTTTTTTTTAATCTTCTTGAGGCAATGGTATACCTGGGTCAAAGGATATACACAGTGTTAGATACATTTGGCTCAGTTCTCCACATATTTGAGGAAAGATACATTTATCAAAGAAACTTGCTGCAAACTTTACTCCAGGTTTCTTATTTTTCCTCTAATTTTTGGCTGCATTGTTTTTGTTTGTGCAAAAAAAAAAAGAATTTTATGCAATACTCTGTTTTACCTCCTATGAAGCTCTCTGTCTCTTTATTGATTATAAAAACCATTCTCTATCCAGCAATTTGACAGGTAATTTCTTCCATGGTCCCCTAATTTGCTTATATTATCCTTCTTTATATCTATATTCTTACCCATTTTGAGTTTATTTTAGCATATAATTTAAGATGTTGACCTATGCCTAGTTTTTGCCAGACTATTTTTTCAGTGTTCCCACAAGTTTTTGCCAAATACTATATTTTTGCCCTAGTATCTGAAATTTTAGTGTTTCTCAAATACTAGTGTGTTTATTTGATTCTATTCCATTCCATTGATCATCTGCTAGTGTGAAGCCCCTTCACATTTAAAAAATTGATTCCCTTGCTATTCCCTTTTGTTCTCTCAGATGAATTTTGTTAATATTTTTCCTAGCTCTCTAAAGTAATTATTTGGTATTTTTGTTCCCCCAGCATCTTATCTTGTCTGCAGTTATTTTTTTTTTCAATTACATCAAGAAACAAAATTTGACAATTGTTTTCTGACATTTTGCAACTCAGATTCTCCCCCTCCCTCTCTCCTCTCCCTGAGGCAGTAAGCAGTCTTATATGTTATACCAACACTGTTATGCAATACATATTTCTATATTTCTCATGCCATGAAAGAAAACACATATCACACAGGCAATAAAAAACTCAAGAAGGAAATAAAGTGAAAAAATGGTATGCTTTGATCTGCAATCAGATTCCAACAGTTCCTTCTTTTTTTTCTGGATAGTATTTTTCATCATGAGTCGGTTGGGTTTTCTGGAAACCTTGCATTGCTGATAATATTTTCATCTTTCACAGTTGATCCTTGTACAATCTTTCTGTTTCTGTATCCAATGTTCTCCTGGTTCTATTCACTTTATTTTGCATCAGTTTATACAGTCTTTTATTTCTTATCCAGTACCAAATTCTTTTGATGATGACCACTTTGTAATATCTTTGGTAGTGTGAGGCACCTTTCTTCACATTTTAAAAATTGATTTCCTTGATATTCCCTTTTGTTTTCTCATATGAATTTTGTTATTATTCCTCCTAGTTCTATGGATTATTATAAAAGAATTTGGTATCGTATAAGAAATAAAACTCCAGGTTTTTCTGAGCTCACCCTGCTTACCATTTCTTATGGTACAATAATATTCCATGACAACCACATACCACATCTTGTCTGACCATTCCCCAATTGATGGACATCCCTTCAATTTCCAATTCTTTGTCATCACAAAGAGTTGCTAATTCTATTTTGTACAAATAGGTCCTTTCCTCCTATCTCTGATCTTTTCAGGATATAGACCTGGTGGTGGTGTCATTAGATTAAAGGATATGCATAGTTTTGTGGCTCTTTGGGCATGGTTCCATGTTGCTCTTTAGAATGGTTAGATCAGTTCACAGTTCCAACAGAGTATTAATGCCCCAATTTTCCCACATTCCTACCTACATTTATCGTTTTCCTTTTTGGTCATATTAGCCAATCTGAGAAGTGTGAGGTGGTATCTTAGAGTTATTTTAATCTTCATTTCTCTAATCAACAATGATTTGGCATATTTTTTCATAAAACTATGGATAGTTTTTATTTCTTCTTCTGGAAACTGCCTCCTCATAGCCTTTGACCATTCATCAATAGGGGAATACTTTGTATTCTTATCCATTTGCGCCACTTCTCTGTCTATTTGAGAAATGAGGCCTTTGTTAGAGACATGCTATAAAATGTTTTCCCACTTTTTGGTTTCCCTTCTAATTTTGGTTGCATTGGTTCTGTTTGTACAAAATCTTTATAGTTTAATTAACTATATTATTATCCATTTTGCTTCTCGTGGCGTTCTCTAGGTCTTGTTTGGTCATGCATTCTTCCTGCATCCATAAATCTGACAGGTACGTTTTTCTGTGCTCCTCTAATTTGTTCATGGTATCACCCTTTATTTCTAGATCAAGTATCCATTTTCTATTTACCTTGGTATATGCTCCGAAGTTATTTTAAAAGGAATTTCTCTTCCAACTGGGATTTATTGGTAATATTTCAAAATGTTAATTATGTGTGTTTTTGTTTTATATCCTGTAACTTTGCTAAATTTGCTCATTGTTTCAACTTGTTTTTTAGTTGGCTTGGATTCTCTAAGTAAGCCGACGACCGAATCCTCTGCAAAGAAGCTATGGCCTTATTTCTTCATTGTCTATGTTTATTCCTTCGGTTTCTTTTTCTTATCTTATTTCTATAGCTCCAGTACAATATTGAGCAGTAATGGTGATAATGAGCATTTGTCCTTGTGGCATCCTAAAGCTTCCTGTTCTCAGTTTTCCCCCAGCTCAGCTCCTGCTACAAGATGCAGAGCAGCTCATCACCAATGGGAAGTCGGAATCTTCCAGTCTTTCAAAGGTCACAAGGAATTTTTTTTCTCCTGCTCAGTGTAGGAGTGAGGAGAGAGACTTACTGCTCCCTGCCCCCACATCCCTGGCTGCCCTCTGGTTACAAGAGCAAAGATCTGACTCATCCAGGCACTCTCAAAGCAGATGCTAAAATATTCCTTTTGGCATCTCATTCTCATTCTTCATTCTAAGCCCAAAGGTGTGCCTAATTCTTTTAGCCAATCCCAATAAATTGAGTCACCTGATTTCTTGTAAGGGCTGGAAGAACTTCTTTTCCTCTAAGGAATTGTTCACACCTTCCATTGATTGACTCAGAAGAGGTGCTTATGAATTGTTCCTGCTCATTTGGAGCCTCAGATTGAATAATTGATTCTGTAGATTCTCACCTGATGAAGGCATCAGGATTTAAAATATCTTATTGGTTACCTGGATGGAGTTGATAGGGATTGGACTCTCCTCTTAAAGGAGTTCATTTCATGATTCTCAGAGCTGCCAACTCAGCCCTTCTTGGTGTATCTCTTGGAAATGGGGAAATCCATTCTTCCAAGAGAGGGAAAGTGGATTGTCCAATGAGTGAGTCCAATGGTGAGTGGGGTGGAAGAGCAGGTCCTCCAGTGCCATACATGTCCATTGGTCCTTCTTCTTCCGAAGGCACCCACATCTCTTCTCAGTTCATCCAGTCCCTCCTTCATCCAAACTAGGCCAACAAAACAGTCTCCTACCCTCAAAGCAGTTGCTTTAAGGACATCCAAATTATTTGAAATGAACATGGCCAAGACTTACTTGCCTATTTAGTTATTCGGTAAGACAATTTAGCCTCTGGTTTTGGAGGTTGGTTTGCTGGCTGAGGCTGCCCATTTAGAGACAAAAAAGAAATAGCTCTTGGCCTCAAGGAACTGATGTTCTCTTTGTAGTTTGAGGACCCTAAAAAAGCTGTTTCTCATTGTTTTGTTGTCTTTTTACTCGGTTTGGTTGTGTAGTTAATGAGTGGTAAACTGGAGTCCCTTTCTGGAATGATGACAAATTCTGGCCTGGAGGAGGAATTAGATATAAGGAAAATTGGATGTGGTCAGATTAGTCTGAATTTTAAAAGAAAAAAGATGTACCTCAGAGTCTATTTTGCCTCATGTGTTTAGTTGTGTATTAAAGGATAAGAGGCACTGGCATGGAGAACTCCCCATCGAGGAAACTCCCTTTACTAATGCACGCTGGAAACTTCTTGGAGATTTAGTTTGAGGAAGGTGGCCCACAGGGCTGGCCGAGGACCTTAGGGACACCTGCCTGGGGATTTGGAGCCAGAGACAGAGCTGGCATGCAGGTCATTTCTCTCTCCGCCATGTCATACAGCCTCTTCTGATGGGTGCTCTTTCTACAGGAGCCCAGGCAGATACAAACAAATACACATCTTGATAGACCTTGCTCAACCAAGAGAGGCCTAATCTCCCCCAAGGGGAAATTCCCCAAAGTCTCTAGGGAGGCAAGCTGGAAATCCAGTATGTGGAAGAACCAGCTTCCCCTTACATTCTGCACGAAAGTCTTTCTCTTTCTCTTTCTCCTCCCTGAAGCTGCTCTCAAAAGAGCTTTGGAATTAGGTGTCCTCACCTTCTCTCAAGGGCATCCACTGCTGAGCCAAGTTCTGTTGGGTGGCCTTGGCTTCTGCAGAAGAGCCCCTTAGAGAGTTGTGAGGTTGCTGCATTCAGCATAGAGGCACCCACAAACGGGAACATCTGAAGGATTCCATCCTCAATAGGAAATCTTTCTTCCTTTGAGACTCAGAAGAGAAAGACCTCCATGACATTTCTCTTTCATGGGCACCTGTCTTCCAGCTTGGAACCTTGCTTGAATTGGATCTGGTGATCAATCAACAAGCATTCATTAGGCACCAATATGTGCCAGGAACTCTAGCAGGAGTTGGAACTACAAAGACAAAAATTAAAACAATCCCTGATGTGACAGAGCTTCCATGCTTTCATCATTATCAACCAAGGCAGTTGGGTGACTCATGGAATTACAAAGCCAGGTCTAGAGATGGAAAGTCCTGGGCTCAGATCTGAACTTACTTTCTAGCTGTGTGACCCTAGACAAGTCACTTAACCCCTATTGCCTAGCCCTTACCTCTCTCCTGCCTTGGAACCAATATTTAATATCAATTCTAAGACAACAGGTAAGAGCCTTAAAAAAATTCCTATCCCTTTCCTTTTTTGTTTTAATTTTTATTGATAATTTTTGAAAAAGATATTTTATTTTACTAATCACATATAATAATTTTCTGCCTAGATTTTCTGAAGTTATAAGATCCAAACTATCTGTCTCCCTCCCTCCCCCTTCCTGGAGATGGTAAGCAATGTGATCTAGGTTATACATGTATTATTATCTTGTATATTGTTCATTGCTGAATGCTCACATAAAACCAAAACCCAAATAAACGAAAGTGAAAAATAGTCCGTTCTGATCTGCATTTCTATTGCAGCAGTTCTTTTTGGTCATGTCTATCAGAATTGTCCTGGATCATTGCATTGCTCAAGTCTTTCACCATCGATCATTTGACAGTTACTGTGTGCAATGTTCCTCTGGTTCTGTGTATATAGGTCTTTCCAGCTCTATCTGAAGTCATCCTGTATGTCACTTCTTACAGCACACAATAGTATTCCATCGTCATCATATGCTATCATTTGCTCAGCCATCCCCAATGATTGGCATCCCCTGAATTTCCAACTCTTTGCCCCCACAAAAAGGGCTTCTGTAAATATTTTCGTACAAGTAGGTCCTTTCCCAAAAGCAAAAGGTTTTTTAATCACAAATCAAGGTTATCTCTGTGATCACATTTATCAGGTAATCTTTTTGTAGTCTAACACTAGGATAGGGGGATGTGCATAGGATTCTCTGTCTCCCTGTTCAGATGAACCTCTCCACACTCATTCAGGGGGGTTGTCATGCTGCCAGATCCAAGAAGGATCATTCAGGTTGTCAACATGGATTTTTGGATGACTCAGTTTACCCTGACTTTTGAGAAACCCCAGTACTAAGCACACCTATTTTGTTTGAAAGTGTTTTGAAGGGCTTCTCTATTGGAGGAAAGTTTCCTCTCAGGAAGCCCAGCTCTTGAGTTTGATCTTTGCCTTTAATTTGTTCCAGCTGACCATTCCCTACCTCATACCATAGCTATAGACTGCAAAGAGGTTTACAAATCTGTTTGCCATACCTAATTAGCCAGAGGACATAAGGACTCCCAACTTCTTTTCCTCTTTGGAGTTAAGCTTCTAGTATGGCATTCCCAGAATCCAGAGCCTTTGACTCTGTGTAATGACCCCATGATAAGCCTACACTTGATCCTGATTAAAGTGTGGGCTTTCCAACTACTTGGAAGTTCTGTATTTATTTCCAAGTTAACGAGGCTGAACTGGACACAGGACTTTCACACCAGTGAGAGTTCTATGAATATTGGCCTCTCTGGGGAACCACAGTGCAAAGAGGAGTCCGTATCAGATGGAGATGGAGATGGAGAACAAGTTACAGAAACACACGAGAGGAGCAAGAGGATCCAGGAATGACCTGCTCACAACAGAGACTTGGCACAGAGCCAGTGAGGAGGAGCAAGCCCAGGAATCTTGCCCTCACTGGCACTAGGCATGCCAGTCTCTTGTTCTGTGACACCCATCAAAGTGCAAGAGTTAAAGGGAAGAGCTACCATGGGCTTAACTACAAGGTAGGCGGACTGGATGACCTCTAGAAATGAGAAAAAAGTTCTCTAACACGTCTGTATTATTCTAGGGTTGAGTACCCCCATTCCCCATTCTGTGTCCTGCTATTCTGAGCACCCTCTGGGGAAAGGCAATGGTAAGTAGATTTATTGAGGGTCCCATTATTTACCCTGGAAGAGGCATGAGCTAGAGATTTTGAGAGATCTGTCCAAACTGCGATTCTGATTTGCAAGAGCTCCCCGAACAGTTTCCCTTGTGTTGGGCCTGAGGCTCAGTAGATAGATATCAACAGGTGACTTGTACAGGGAAAATAGCTTTGAAAAATATTTAAAAATGGAATTGCTGTACTTGAGTCAAAAGGGTTTTCCTTTCTTGGTAATAGGGCTTCCAATGAAACTTGGGATTTCATTTACATAGGGAGCTACTAGCAGAGGAAACTCTCTGCCAATGAAGATTGGGACAGTCTCTTTAAGTGATAATCTTAAAAGACTGTCTAGAGCACTTAGAGTTAAATGATTTAGCTAGGTTCACATAGAAAATATGTTAGAGGTAGGACTTGAACTCAGGCCTTCTCTGTTCCTAAGATAATGCTCTATCCACAACAACAAAGTTCCATTGAGTAGGAACTCTTATTCACCATACCTTCATATAGTTCATTGAAAAAATAGTTGCTGAAAATGTACCTGTCCCTTAATATTTTCATCAGATTCCCTTTGCACATTCATACTGTATATTCCTCATGACAACGATGGAGATAAGTCAATGGTCACAAATGTCTGTTGATCACTCTAATAGGGTAATAATAAAATCTGTAATCTTTGGAATTCTTTTCTATCTTTAAGATAGCCTGAAAAGGGACCTTTGAATCCCCTCTCTAGTAAGGTCTGAATGTCCCTGGTTAGGTGGAGTCCACTTCTGTAGATTTCATCTGAAATGCCATCTCCAGTTCCTCATCCCAACCAGTCAGATTTATTGGCTATGGAACTACCATGTGCAGAGCTTACCTTCTACTGTGGGTGTACAACATACCGGTGAGCGTGTCACACTAGGCTAGTGTGAGGAGGGAGAGAGCATCAGGAAGGTTTCCTTCTAGGAGATGGTAGCAAAGCCAAGGTTTAAGATAAGATGGGGAGGGATTCTAGGAGGGAGAGGGCAGAACCGAGTGCACCCCAGGAAAAGGTGGGAGCACCAAAAGCTCAGTTGGGCTGGAATCTGAATTGTAGGAAGAGCTGGGCCAGATTTCTGAGGCAGTTAAATTCCAGCCTCAGGGGTTTGTATTTTATCTGGGAGGTAACTGGATACCCCTGAAGCTCCTGGAGCTGTGAAGAGAACAATCCCTTATTAAGTACCTTCTATATGCCAGATATTGGGCTTAGTGCCTTTCATCTCTTTAGATCCTCACAATAACCCTTCAGGTAGGTGCTACTACTAGAGCCATTATCCAGGGAGGAAATTTGGGTAGACAGAGGTTAAGTGCTTTGCCCTGCATTGCACTACTAGTCTTGAACTCGGGTCTTCTTGACTCCAGATCTACTGTGCCACTTAGCTGCTTTGGCAGGGGATGGATATGGATGTGTTGGCTTTGGGAAGGATATATGAGCCGCGATGTGGAGGATGGATGGGAAAGAGAAGGGCTAGAGGCAGTGAAACCATGTGGCAAGTTTTTGACTAGTGTCTGGGTGAGACCAGATGAGGCCCTCAACTAGAATAGTGGCTATATAAGTGGAGAGAAGAGTCCAGTCCTCACACCTGCCTGGATTCGGGCAAAGGGCGACGTGAAGCTGAATTTGATTGGAAGGATGAGTTTTCTCAGCAAAAATGGAAAAGTTTGTTGAAAGAGTTAGTTTAGAGGAGAAAGCTCGTGAGCTCAGTATGGGACGCATTCAGTTGAGTTGCTTACAGGACATCTTGTTGGAAACAGGTGAACGGTGATGTAGGAGGGGCACTGGAGAGAAGCAAGGATGGAAATTTACTATAAATCTGAGACGCATCAACCTATAGAGTATTCATTGAACTCATGGGAGGTAATGAGATCTCCAAGAAAAAAGAGACAGACACACACACACACACAGAAAGGCAGAGACAGACAGACAGACAGAAGAGGATCTAGGGTATTATGAGACACCCATGTTTCAAGGAGAGCACATATATGATGATCTAGCGAAGGAGATGGAAGAATGCCAAAATGTTTGGAAGGAGAACCATAAATGCCAATGTGATGAAAACCTGGGAAGAGAGAATCCATGATGAAAGCGCGGTGTCCAAGGATAATGGTCCAGGAATGAGGACTGAGAACAGACCATAACATTTTTCAATGAAGACCTTATTGATAATGTTTGAGAGCATAGTTTCTTTTGAATAGGTAGTCAGAAAACAGATTGCAATGGGTTAGGGAATGTGAAGGAAGAGATGAGTGGAAGCAATCAGTATAAACAGTGTTTTCTAGGAAGTTGGCAAAGGAGGGAAAAATATAGGGTGATAGCTCGAGGGGATAGTAGGACAATGGAAAAGGTGGAGTCCTGGGTGGGTTTGTAGGGAAGAGGGAAGGAACTTGTAGATAGGGAGAGGTCAAAGATGAGAATATGGTGATAACTGAAGACATAATTTGTCAGAGGTGTTGAGAAGGGGTGTGATCAAAGACAGAAGAGAGGTTGTTCTTAGAGAAGATAAGGGCCAATTTTCATCCGAGATGAAAACAAAGGAGGAGAGATCAAGTAGAGAGAAGAGATCAGTTAGCAATGAGAGACAGAGTTGAAGAATAGCAGAGGAGGGACCTTATATGGTTTCTCTCTCTCATTCAGTAATGCTTTTTTCCCAATTGCATGTAAAAACAATTTTGGGCATTAATTTTCCAATATTTTGAGTTCCAAATTGCAATTTGACATTGATTATACATTTGCTATCATACAAAACATTTCCATATTCATCATGTTGTAGAAGACACAAAAGAACAAACCAAAATAACATGGAGAAAATAAGGTAAAAAATGGTATTCTTCAATCTGCATTCAGACACCATCAGTTCTTTTCTCTGGGAGGTATTTTTCATCATGAATCCTCTAGGATTGTCTTAGATCATTGTCTTGCTGAGAATAACTTAAGTCCTTCACAGTTGTTCATCATATATTATTGCAGTTGGTGTATAGATTGCTCTTCTGATTCTGCTTACTTCATTGTGTATCAGGAAATGTTCTTTATTGTCTAAACAAAATTAGGTCCTCTTCTGAGAGGGTCCAGAGAGAAAGTGGTGCACTAGGCTTAGGAGGAGAAGAAAAATTTCAGTGGGGAGTGTAATGGTCAATCAATTAGGAAAGAAATAAAGTATTGATTTGGAGCAGTGAAAACCCTATGAATTTAAATAAGAAAATTATAGATGGTATAGAAAGCAGGGATGAGTTATTTTTAGATTGATTAATGATAAGTCAAGTTGTTGAATGGAAAAGATTTTTCTATTCAGCTCTGGTCTTTTCATCAGAAATGTTTGAAAGTCCTCTATTACATTAAATATCCATTTCCTCTTAGGGGATTATATTCAGTTTTGTTGGGTTGTTATTCTTGCTTGTAATCTCAGTTCCTATGCTCTCTGGAAAGTCATATTCTAAATCTCTGCTCTTTGAACATGGCAACTGTCAAATCTTGTGTGATCCTGACTACTGCTTCATAATATTTGAATTGTTTTTGTTTTTATTTTCTACTGGTTTCTTGCAATATTTTCTCCTTGACTTAGAAGCCCTGGGATTTGGCTATGATGTTCCTGGGAATTTTCATTTTGGGATCTTTTTCAGGAGGTAATCAGTGGATTTTTTCAATTTCTATTTTACCCTCTGGATTTAGATATTGGGGCAATTTTTCTTGACTAGCAATCCAGAACTGTTTATGGGCAATAAAGTTATGAATCACAGTCAGCTATACCAAATGCCAGCAAAGGTCCCTTATAAACCCTTTCTGACCAATTTCCTGATCCCTTTACTATCTCCAGTCCCAGAGCTCCCAAGGATGTTGCTACTCCTTTTGTGGTGTCTCCAAGGCCCTCTATTGGAGCTCTGCTGCACTCTGAGCCTGAGCCCACTCAAGTGACACAGACTTCTCCTATGGGCCTCCTAAGTTATTTTATGTTGGAAAAATCTCTCTTGGACCTTCTCCTGTCCCTTCTGGTCCAAAATGGATTTGAAATATTATTTTGAAGTTGTTTGTGGGGGAATGGTGGATCTCAGCATGTCCTCTGATGCCTTTAAAAATGGTTTAGATTGGGTCGCTCCATGGAGAAGTGTGGTGTCCATTCATGGGCCTGATCCTGAGACTGTTTGGCTTGAAAACTGACTCGACCCATTTTCCCATCATGTGCCATTGTGCTCCTCCTTAGGCAGTCTGACGTCTCTCCTTCTTCTCCCCCCTTGGAGATCTACCATATTGGTGCCAGTCTTAGTGCCAACACCTGGTCTGCTTTCTCCTTTCTGCAGCTCTGAACTCCTAAGTTTAAGTCATTGACCAGCATTGGTTTCCCCAGTAGCAGGAATGACCAGCTCAGGTTTGTTCTATATCAGATGGGTCAAAGTTACTGCAAAGTTGGCAATGCTCCCAAAGATGGGCTTAATCAGATTAAAATGTCATTGGAAATATTTAACAAAATGAAATTTAAAAGTACTACCATGGAGAGAACTTTACATTTAAAAACCAAGGCAGTAGGAAGCTGCAAGGATTCCTATGCATGAATTGGTGATCCCAGTTTCCAGTTGAGTTTGACCGTTTGAGTTCATGTAGACTGGTCTATAGAATCCTTCCTCATGCAGTCTTCACCTGGCCAGCCTGGCCTCCCACATTTCATCGTCTATCACTGCAACCCTGGAAATGATGGCTCCTTCTACCCACAATGCACTCTGCCTCTTGGCGTCCCCAGTCCCCTTCTAGGATCAGAGAAGTGCCATTTCCTCGGAGAGGCGGGAGCTGGTAGTGTTCTTCCTCACTCGTGCCCTCCTCCCTAGTTGGTGTCCATTTACTTTTTATTGTCTTTATTTAGCTGCGTGGCTGCTCTTTCCACTAGGAGAATGTCAACTCTCTCTTCCCAGCAAGTTATTCTATATTGACTTTGTCAGTGACTTATGGTGATTTGCTTGTGTGTTTCCCCTCAGTAGAATTTAATGTCCTCGAGGGTTCAGGCTGTTTTGTCGTGTCCCAGGACTTAACACAGTGCTTGGCACGTGATTACTTTATGATGCTCATTTCATTGACCTTCAATCAATCTGTGCAAGTACAGATAAATGCCAGCATAGTAAGTAGAAGCGGCGTCTGTTCTTCGTACTGTCGTGGGCACAATTGCTTGTTGCTGGTGTGCCTGGAAGGCCAGTGTGTGCATGCATGGTGTGTGTGTGTGTGTGTGTGTGTGTGTGTGTGCACTGTATCCTGCTCAGACACTTGGAATTTGCATGACTGGAATAGTCTCACGCTCCCAAAGCCTCCGTTTCCTCCTCTCAAAGGAGACTGTTGGACTCAATGGCCTCTGGAAGCCCCCTTCTAGCTTGCCATCTAGGAGCTGCTGTTCCAATAGGGTGCCTGACGGTTTCCAAAGGAAGCAGCTACGGACAACCCCGTCTCTGGCTCTCCGGAAGAGCCCTGCCAGGAAACGTTCTCCTTATTTTGCTGAGCAGAGTGAGAAGCCCAGAGGGCTCAGGGGCCTTGCCAATAGTCTGGAGATAAAACTGGACTCCAAATGCCCCCGTGGTCCTCTGGGTGAACCAGAACCAGGTGATGTGCCGAAACGCCTTGTGAAGGATGCTGATGAACTGGAACGTGTCCAAGAGGATGGACAGGCGGGTGAAGGCTCAGGAAATTGTCTCCTATGAGAAATTGTTTGAAGGCATCTGGGGGGGGGGCAGGGCAGAAACTGCTGAAAGCAGCAGTTCACAGCCTGGGCATCCCAGAGGCTGAGAGGGCCAGAGAGCACTGCAGCCCTTCTAGGGGCAGGCATTTGTTTTCCAAAACCAATAGAGGCTCATTGCACTTATTATCATTGCATGGCTGGGGTGGGAGGATTTTAGTTATTTCTTTTAACATTTAAAAATTGGAAATCAGATTTAAAAATACTGGAGACTCCTTGTAAAGGAAGCAGGGAAAACAGATAGTTCCAGGCACCTGAAAGAAGGGTCGTTGCCAGTTGGGCTCTGTACATTCCTTCAGCCACAGTCATAAAGGCAGCCCATTGGATAGCATTGTGGTCCTCTGCCACTTGGGAAAAGCACTTGCCCAGGTTATCTGTAGGGCTCCGGCTCTCCCATTGGGAGCGAGTGGTGGGCTTATTAGGTCAGACTGGCGGCCCAGCGGAGGCAGAGATTCGGGAGGATCTGAGACCAAATAGCGCCTCTGATGCTAAGCGGAGTGACCCTGGGCACTTAACTCTTCCCAGCCTTGGTTTCCTCATTTGTACCCACAGAGATGGTGCTAGCACCTATCACGCAGGGTTTTTGTGGTGATAAAATGGGATAACAATGACTCCGGAAGTCCACAAGTCTCAGAATTGCCCGCCGCTGCCATCATCATCATCTTTTGTCATTGGGATGCAGCTTTTCTTTTTCCTGCCACTGCTTCTCGGATCTCCATCACCACCTGTTTCACAGTCATTTGCAGATCTATTGTTTTTCTCCATGGCAGCAGGAGCTCGTCCTGACTCCTCTGTGACTTCTAAGCTCAGAAAAGAACAAAGACTTTCTGCCTCTGTGGCAAGAGCAGCCCCTTGACTTCTGCTGGGAACAGATATTCTTTCACAGAATGGCGGGATCAGAGAGCTGCCTGGGACTCTGGAGGCCATCGAGGCCCAACCGCCCTGAGAGAAGCGAGACCCCCCCTTCCCTGTGCCCCCCTCCAGCCAAGGGACCATTCAGCTCTTCCTCGGAAACTTCCTGTGAGAAGGAGATCGCTCGGTCTCCTTTGGGATGACTCCAGTTGTTTGTTGGTGCTCCTAGAAGGCGTGTGTGTGTGTGTGTGTGTGTGTGTGTGTGTGTGTGTGTGTGCATTTGTGCCCATTTTCTTTCTCAGAAGATTCACAATTCCTAACAAAATGAGAGCCGACGTGGTCCCATGGAAAGAAGGCGAGCTCTCACGTCGGAGGAATGGAAATCATGAGCGCAAAATCTGCCTCTCGGTCACTTGCGCCCGTGGCTCCTCTTTCTTTGTGCTTGGGTTCAAGAAAGACACATCGAACCCATTTTCTGCGTATCAGCCTTTCAAACGCTAGCAGACAGCTCTCGGGTTCCCCAACTTCTCGCCTTCTCTAGCCTCAATACTGAGTTTTTTTTTTTCAGCCAAACCTGGTCTGACATAGTTAACCATCTCCATCGATTCCCCTAGCTTGTTAATGGCCATCAGTCAAATATGGTACCTGGAATGGAATGCTGGTAGGATTTGACCAGAGCATATGCCTTCTACTTACCCTGCCTCCCCATGACCTCACTCTAACATCCTAAAGCAGAAAGCTGAACATGGAGGCTCCTAGGGTCAATTAGCTAATAGCAAGACCTGAATTCAGATCCTGCCTTGGGCTCTTGCTAACTATGTGGACATGGGGGAATCTTTTCATCCCCATCAGTCTTTTTCTCCTGGGTAAAATGGGGACAAAAGCAGCACCTTCATAAGGCTGTTGGGAGGATGAAATGAAAGAACAGATGTAAATCGGGTTGCAAACATGAAAGCGCTATAAAAATATTAGCTATCAACCTTCTCTTCTCAATCATGGCTAATTCTTGACTTTGGCCATTGGCTCTGTCTGCGTGTTAGAGTATTTTTCATATGGTCTGTGGGCATACATGTGTACAAATACATACATACATACATGCATGCACATTTTACTAGAGAGTAAGTTTTAATGAAGCTTGATCTAGGGACTGACTGATGAAGTGATAAAAGAAGAGCCAAGTCTTTTCAGACTGGTGCCAAGACTCTTCCACTTTGGAATGCATTGATAATTGGGACATTATGCTGGGAAGCTGTAAATTGACATTCTGTCGTCATCCCCCTTGGAATAGAAACCCAGATCAAAGTAATTAGCACCAATTTGAAGCATGTGTGCAAAAAATAAAGCTTAAGTTTCCAAAAACAGATCCATTGGGTTCAACGGTTAAGAAGCGAGTCTTCCTGTTGACTCCTCCTCCATCACCAACATCCCAGGCAATTGGGGTTGAGGAACAGCAAAGCCTCAGGGTGGATGGGCTCCCTTTGAAAAAGACCATTTCTTCAAGGTCTCTAAGTAGGGAGTTCTCCACCTGCCATTCTTGTACCTGGCCATTTTATCTCAATGGTAAAAGGCTGATTTTCCCCAAGGCTAAGGGGGGAGGGGAGTTCAACGTGTGATTCCGGGCATGGGCACAACATTTCCTGGTTGAAACTATGACAGATGCGTATCACATACTTAGCAGACAAACAGGTAAAGCTTTCGCTCAGCTCCTCCACCCTGCTGGGATGCCTCACCAGATCCCCTCTGGAGGGAGAAATTGCCTGAGGCTGTCCTGGCTCTGGGGAACCCAGCCCTTCTGGTAACCAACCAGAAGGCGCCCCAGTGGCCACTGAAACTGTTCTTGCCAGCAGGACCCTTGGCTACTGGAAGTCACCCAGGGAAGTCAAGACAAAGTATCCAATAGGACGGTAGTAGCTCCAACAGTCGAGAGAGACACAGATAGATATAGACACAGACAGAGAAACAGACATCTAGAGAAGAGAACTGATGGGATTGTTCCTTTCTTCTTAAAAATGACTCTTCCTTTACTGATCTCTTTGGGGAAAAAAGAAGTAGCCAGTGGTGACAAAATAAAGTCCTTCCATCCTTCCGTCCTTCCCTAAACTTGGAATAAAGGCAAAAAAGAAATTGGCCCTTGTTTTTAAGAAGTGTATACTTGATTACATTAGTGAGTCTTCTTCTGAAGATCTGTGAAAGACTTATTCTTCCTGTCCCCGAAGGTGATGACAATCATAGGAAAATAACAGCTTGGGGAACTAGTGGCTCTGAACTGAATCCACGGTTATCCTGCGATGGTCCAGGATCCGAGGCAGATGCTGTGCAGGGGATGGGAATAAAGGGCTGGGATCTCTACAGCTGTTGGGCTGGACAGAGGCGAGGGGGAGTTCTAGGGACATGAGGACGCTCTCCTCTGAAGGGCTGGTCAGTCTTCTCGGACCTGAGCATCCTGTGGGCCTTCACCAAGGCAGGCAGTCTCTTTTCTTTTCTCTTTCTTTTCACCTTCCGTCTTGGAATCAATATGGTGTCCGTAGGTTCAAAGCCTGATGGTCACTAATTGTGTATCCCTGAGCACGTCAGATTCTGTCTCCCAGACTCGGTTTCCTCTTTGAAATGACGAGACCGGCAAGATGACCTGCAAGGCCTTGGTGGGTTTTTAGCCTGTCCTGTAGCGAGAGAAGAGCGCGGACTGAGCAGGAGCAAAGATTGCTTCCTGTCTCAACGCGTTTATTGTCCAGAGTTTGAACCCCTGAATTCTCTCCTGTTGGAGTCGTTTGGCCATAGAGCTCAGTGGGTTGCCTTGGGATGTGTGAGTGTGCGTGAACATAAGCGTGAGCGAGTGTGTGAGCACGTGTGAGTGTGCGCAGGCCAGTGGAGAGAGAGTTTGGCCAAAGAATCAAAGGGGAGGAAAAGCGGCCTTCCTGGAGGCATGCCTTGGCGAGGGGCGTCTTCTCTCCTTCTTGGGGATGGAAGGGAAGCGGAGGGCCGGCTGAGGGGGGGCAGGGGTGCCTCGGCCTACCCAGTGACTGGCCAGCTCTTGTCTCCAGCCTCACAGGCCATCCTGGGCTTTGCCCTCCACGCGTGTGTTTGCTTAGAGCGTTGGTCCAAGCGCGATGACCGCAGCTGCCCAGACGTGGAAACTTGGGGGGGGGTGCCGAGGTGGCTCCTGGCCGGGGGTCCAGCCCCAGTGTGGGGGAGGCTTGAGAGCCGCCAGACCCCCTCAGGCTTCCCCAGGGAGCAGTCTGTCTCTTTGGGCTTTGGCGTGGGCCAGTCCAGGCTGGGGAGGCGCCCCCTGGAGGTTGGGAAGCTAAGATCGGGGAAGGGGCGCGGTGGGAAGAGTGGGTGGCCTCGGAGCCCCAGATCCCTGCGCAGCTGCCTCTGAGGGAGCCGCCGTCATTGTCCTGGTGCTGCCAGAAGAGATGAAGAACCGAAGGGTGGAGCCGCTTGTCGGGGTCCCACAGCCAGTGAGGGACGAGGCAGGATCTGAACTCAAACCCCCAGAGTCAGAGCCAGCCGAGGCTCGCCGGGCTGTGGTGAGGAGGATGCCAAGACTTTCCCCCCAAATGCTGTCCAAGAGCGGAGGATGGGAACTAAAGTGAACGCACCAAAGAGCCAAGGAGAGGCCAAGGGAAGGGGAGAAGAGAAGGAGGCCGTGGAGGCCACCAGCACACCTAGAACATGCTGGTTCTGCTCTGGGAGGCTGCCTGGCCAGGGAGGACATCTTCCACCCAAGGAAACAATCAAGCTGGGGGTGGCTGGGGGAGGGGGTGCCGCAGCCTGGCACTGCCAGGGTTCCTGTGTGCGTGCCCAGAGTTCGGGGTACAGAGAGAGCTCGTGTCATCCCTGCCCTCGAGGAGCTTCCAGGAGAGGAGCGAGAAGGAAGGCCAAAGGCTAAGGGCCCAGCATTGAGACGGGAGGTCCTGGGTTCACTTGTGGCCTCAGACTCTTCTTAGCGGAGTGACCCTGGGCGAGTCATTGAAGCCCCTTGCCAAGCCCTCACCGCTCTTCTGCCCACACACGGTTGTTTAAGTAAATGGACTGGCCCAGGGAACTCTCGGGAGGAAACTGGGCATCTCTGGCACAGCTGTCTAGGGGGCACCCAGCAAGTCCCGTGGGGGCCTCTGAAGAGCCAGCCCAGTCCTGAGGCCAGGGAGGAATCCCCTTCCAGCGGGGCGGCCGTAGAGCCGGGCACACGCGTCGCTGGCGTGTTGCCGTCTCAGTCTCTGGCTCTGGACCGATTCCATCATCGTGACTCTTCTGGACCAGAAAACAAATGTCTTCCGCCCAGATCACCCCCCCCCCAGTTTCCCCACTTGCTTTCTGAATATATTTGGAATTTAATTAATTCTGTTCAGTTCAATTGAATTGAGCAAACATTTGGCAAAGGGCTACCGTGAGCAAAGTCCTCGCCGAGGCGCAGAGATGGACGTGTGTGAGGTCATCGCTGGCCTGGACTGAAGCCGTCCCTGCCCAGGTGAGGATACAGCAAGTCGTCAGAGGAGGAGAAGGTGGCAGCTTGGAGTGGGAGGAGGCACCGGAGCAGGGGGGGGGGGTACCTTCCAGCCATGGCGGGGGCACCTGGGCAGAGTGCATCGCCCAGAGAGGAGTGCGCTGGGGGAGGGAGAGCGCCTCAAGGGGAGGAGCCGCAGCCCACAAGGAGCTCCGAAGAGGAGGCGCCAGGGGTGAGAGCGAAGTTGAACCTCTGCCTGCCTCCGCTTTGGGGTCTCTAAAATGGAGGGGCGCCACGGCGCCATCTCTGCTGCTTCTCTCACTTATGTCCTCCTCAAGACCCAAAGGAAGAGTCCAGGCAGGCTCACTGGCCGTTTCTGTGGGAGGCAGCTTGGCCTAGTGGACATCCAGGAATAGGAGCTAGGAAGAGGGGGTTCAGCGCCCCCCTCTGTCACGTCACGCTTGTTGTGCAGTCATGAACACATCTGTGCAGGTAAAGATGAGCTCTGCACCTGGGATGAGGCTCCTCAAGAGTTCTTTCTACTGATGAAACCATAGGATAGGCTAGATTGATAGATAGATGGATGGATGGATAGACAGAAGGACAGACAGACAGACAAATAGGCAGAGACAGGTAGATTAGCTATAGATGGATGGATAAAAGGATAGACAGACAAATAGACAGACAGATGGATTGGCTATAGATGGATAGATGGATAGCTGGATAGGTAGATGGGCAGATGGATGGATAAAGGGATAGACAGACAGACAAATAGACAGACAGATGGATGAGCTATAGATGGATAGCTGGATAGCTGGATGGGCAGATGGATGGATAAAAGGATAGGCAGACAGACAAATAGAGACAGAGATGGATAGATGGATGGGCAGATAGATGGATAAAGGGATAGGCAGACCGACAAATAGAGACAGAGAGAGATGGATAGCTGGATGGGCAGATGGATGGATAAAAGGATAGACAGACAGACAGAAAAATAGACAGAGAGAGATGGATAGATGTATGGGCAGATAGATGGATAAAGGGATAGACAGACAGACAGACAAATAGAGACAGAGATGGATAGCTGGATGGGCAGATGGATGGATAAAGGGATAGACAGACAGACAGACAAATAGAGACAGAGATGGATAGCTGGATAGCTGGATGGGCAGATGCATGGATAGATGGATGGGCAGACAGACAAATAGAGACAGAGATGGAGAACTGGATGGGCAGATGGAAAAGGGATAGGCAGACAGACAAATAGAGACAGAGAGAGATGGATAGCTGGATGGGCAGATGGATGGATAAAAGGATAGACAGACAGACAAATAGAGACAGAGATGGATAGCTGGATAGCTGGATGGGCAGATGCATGGATAGATGGATGGGCAGACAGACAAATAGAGACAGAGATGGATAGATGGATGGGCAGATAGATGGATAAAGGGATAGACAGACAGACAAATAGAGACAGAGATGGAGAGCTGGATGGGCAGATGGATGGATGGACAGACAGGGACCGATTACATCCACATCTATGTCAATAAGATCGGATATATACATATACACACACACATTGAGGGAGAGAGAGGCCCCTCTGGCTCCCGGGCAGCATTTCCCTCTGCGTTTGGCTCAGCTGTACTCAGCGCCAGTGCTGTGTCTGAGCATGGGCTTTGACACTCTCCCTTCCTCCCTCACTTCTGTGGCCCACAACGTGACGAGCCCTTGGCGTGAAGGCTGGCGAGCCGCGCGGCGCTTACTGTAACTGCCGGCCCAGAAAGTGAAAGAGACCTCAAGTGCCTAGAAAGTCTGACGGCCGATCCAGTTTCACAAACCGTAAAACACAAACAGTAAAACCAATAGAAGAAACGACGAAGAGTCAATTAAGGAGAGAAAGAAAACCATTTCAGTTCCAAGAACTTGAGATATTTTCAGTAATGAACCTCCTCTAAGGAAACCTGCGAGTTCAAGTGATGTCACTGAGCAGTTTCGTTTTCAGCAGAGCTTTTGCTTTCAGCCTCCTGAGCCGGGAGCTGCCCTGGGCTGGAGCAGGGTCTCCGGAGGCCTCGGCCAGAGATGCTCTTCTGGAAGCGGCCGGGCGAAGCTCTCCTTCCCCAGCTCTAACGGCAGCCAAAGGCCCGTCTCCCAGGCGGGCTCCTTGGACGTAGGACAGTCATGCCACGGGCACTATGGAGCCAGGCCCCGCACTAGAGACTGCCGGCAGACCTGGAAGGGGCCTGCGGGGGCATCCCGTCCAGGGCTCTTATTGGTCCATAAGGAAGCCGAGTCCCAGAGGCCAGACGTGGAGCCTGGGATCGGCTCGCCCAGTCTGGTCCCCTGGCCCAGGTCACCTGCCCTGGCTGGCTGGAGCTCTCCCTTGCGCTCAGCACCTCCTCCTGGGATCCCTGGCGCAGCTCTGACAAGGAGCTGCTTCCGCTTCTCCGGGGGGGCCCTCGGGCTCTCCACCCGAGCTTTCCTTGGCATTCCTTTCCTGGTAGCTGCGATTTTCCCTCAATAGAAGAGAAGCTTGTTGAAGGGAGAGGCGGATTCCCTGGGCCAGATCTTGGCGGGCAGCGCCTCGCTCCTGCCCCTCCTCTCCTCACTCAGACCCTCCTCCCGTCTCACCTGGGCTTTTAGATGGGTCTTAGGACCAGGCTTAGGCCTGACACTTCCTGCTGCCCAGGCCCGGGCTCTTCCCACTAGACCACACTGTGCCTCCTTAGGAGGCTTTTCTTTCTCCATTAGACAGAAGAAAAACGCCGAAGGCCTCTTGTGATGGTGTGGGAGAAGGGGAACCCCCAAATCTCTCCGTGTTCCGGTTTTCATAAACGCCGAGTTCATTTTCTAACGGGATCCGGATCCTAATCGAACCAACCTGTTTCTTGGGAGTCAGCGGTGGCTGGGGAGGCTTACAAGGGAAGTCTTCAGAGAGGGGGAAGTTCTGACAGATCTGGGCCATCAGGTGGAGTCTAAGGCTACGGACCCACCTACCCTCCCGGGAAGGACCAGGACGTGACCGACGCCACGTGGACTCTCCTATAGACGTTTGGAGCCAGACAAGGGGCCTCTATGGAGGGGACGGAGACGTGGATGGCTGTGAGTGGAACATTTCCTCCTTCGTAACCCGACTCGAGCTCACTTTTCCAGCCCCTTTCTGCAGTGTCCTTTCCCACACTCCCCACCCAAACAAGCTCCCTTATTGTTCCTCATACACAACATTCCATCTCCCATTTCTGTGCCTTGGAACAGGCTGTTCCCAATGTATGGAATGCTCCGTCTGCCGATGGCCACCTGGCCCTAGTTTCCTTCAAAACTTGCTTCCAGCGCCATCTTCTCCCAGAGTTCCCTGCTCTGCTGGCCTTCCCAACCTCAAAAAACTCAACTTTATTTAAAGTATATTTAATGTCTGTGTATAGATCATGTTTTGTACATGTACATTCAAGCATGTATGTGTATGTGTGTCTCTGTAGATAGAAGATATAGAGAGGGGTGGATATAAGGATAAATAAATGGGGGGACCAATGGGTGGATAAGTGGACGGATGGATGGGTAGATAGATAGACAGACAGAAAGATAGGCAGAGGGGCAGGTAGATGGATAGGTAGACAGACAGATAGACAAATGCTAGACAGACAGACTACCACCTCCTTGATGGCAGTGAGGATTCATTTCTGTTTGTATCCTCAGACCTGACCACCTCGCCTGGGAGTCTTTCTTCATCATTCTGATCTGACCCATCGTGGCTTAGTTGCCCCTTCTCTTGTCCCCTCCCAGATGCACCTATCTGGGCTTATATCCTTTCCTCCAGAGGATCAAAGCCCACAGCTGCTTCTTTCTCCATGTATGTTCAATAATGGCTTTCTCTAGTGTCCTTTTACTCCCTTTGAGAAGCAGGAGAGTTTTGGGAGCCCACCTGGATGCCTAGATTCATGGAGTTCAGCAGGATCGTGGAGATCCTGGTGCCTAGGGAGGCTTCCTTGCTTTTTCCTCTGCCTTATGTTGTGACTTCTTCATCTGTTTGTTTTCTTTCTTTTCTTTTCTTTTCTTTTCTTTCTTTTTTTTTTTGCTATGGACAAAATGGCCAGGCAGGAGTTGCTGCCTTTCTTCATTTTAACCATTTGTCCACCAGCAGCCGCCGCGAGCATCAAAGAACAGGAATGAGGTCCACTTACGGTGGCCTCCCAGGAGCTTGCAGATGGGTTCCTTCATCCTACAGTCCTTTGGGAAGCTCCGTTCTAGCATTGTGGGAGCCCAGAGGGAAAACAGAGGAGGCTGGGCAGAAGCTGGGGAACCTTTGACTCAAGGCTTGCTGTTGGTCTGGAGAAGATGAGAAGCCACAGCAGCGGCAGCAGCAGAGAGGAAACTCTGTCATCAGGAAATGTTGCCATGGCACTGGCTCCAGGGGTTTCTTCAATCAGGCAGTGCTTTGGTTACAGTTTCTCTGGAAAGATTAAAGGCCCTATTAAATAGGACATTCTTTTTCTCCGGCTTCCCTTCTCTCCTGATTTCCCTCCATAGAGAAACTGGGACCCTGGACCCAACCAATGAACTTGCCTCTGAAGCCCTTATTCAGGACAGAAGGACTGACTCTTCTTGGGTCAGGACAGGCTGTTCTTGGGTCTGGAAACTTGGTGCATCTGTTCTATGTGCGAGGCAAGCGCTAAACCAGGGACTAGTCTGTCACATGCTGACATGGAGGCGAGGAGCCCAGGGCGGTGGTTGGTGGGTCACGTCCGGTTGTGTCAGACTCTTGGTGAGTTTTCTCCACAGAAGTAGCTGCCATCTCCTCTGGTTCATTTTCTAGAGGAGGATACGGAGACAAGCAGGGTTACGTGACTTGCCCAGGGCCCCGTAAGGTTGAACTAGGGGAGCTGGCCCTTCCTGCCTTGACGCCAGGTGCTCTGTCCACTGCCTCAGCCCGAATCGGCCCTCAACTCATTTCTGCTTCCCCAGTAGACCAGAATCGGCCCCTGTGTTGTGGGTCTGACCTGGAGTTGGGAGGGTGCTCAAGGCATGATCATGGAGAGGTGGCTCCAGTCTTGAATGGTTCCCTGAGGGCGCAGAGAGCCAGAGCCCCACCAGGACCTCTGGTGTGCACTAAGGTAGGTAGAGACGTCTGCTTTGGGACACAGCACAGACGAATCCCAGGAAGTTTAGATGAGTCTAGAACCAACTCCATTTCTTAGAGTTCTAGCTCTCTCAGGTCAGTTCAGAAGTCGAATCTGGAGCATTTTCTATTAGGAAATCAAGGACGGTCGGGCATTTGTGTCTGTATCCCAGGGCTTAGCACCATGTCTAGAACATGTTAAGCGCTTCATAAATGGTCATTCATTCTTTCCTGCTTTAGACTGTGAAACCCTTTTGTTCATGTTATGGATTATAATTGTATCTTAGTAACAATAGCTCAGATTTTAGAGTTCTTGAATAATTAGCCAGCACTCTCATTCTGAAATAGAACCAGCACCATTTTCTAAATGAGGAAAGAGGCTGAAGGCAGCCACAGTAGTAACTCAGCTGCTGAGTGGGGCTCTGGGTCAGGTTTTGTGACTGCAAACCCAGCTCCCTTTCTACAGCCTTTCTGTAGGGTAGAGCATTGTGATCTTGATGAAAGATGGCACCTAGAACCACTCTGGGTGAGTAGATGATTAATGGATGTGTTGGGATGATCACGAGCAGCAGAGAACATGCTGTTTTTTCTCTAATGCAATCCAAGAAACCTTTATAAACACCTACTATGTGCCAGGCACCAAAGATAGACCTGAAATAGTCTCTGCCTGGCTCTGTTCTACAGGAGAATTGCCACGAAGAAGAGAATCCAACCCACGTGGGTGTGCTTCACTCGAGGTCCACTGAGGGTCCCCTTCCGTGCCCCGTGAGGATGGAACGTGGGCAGTCGCCGCTGATGATGTTGTGGAGGATGATTGTGACAGAGAATGATGAAAATGAAAATAGGAGAGTTATCTCAACTGAAACTTGCCCGTCCCCAAGGGTGGCATCGCTCGTGTTTCGCTCTGACTGGATGTACAGGAGAGACCCACTCAGGAACCCTCGAAACTTAACCCACTCACTGGCCAACTAAAGAGAGATGAGGAAACAGAAAGTGTCTGGGCGAGGGCTGGGCTGGTGGAGAAGGGGAGGAATCGCTTCAGACCAGCCCCTCCTTAGACCTGCAAAGACCCCTGGAAGAAGATGGCCAGGCTGGCCGCCTCTCCATGACTTTCTGCTCTGGCTGGAGCGGTACCGTGTTCTGCCCGATTCTCAGGCACTAGAGCGTGCGTACCCCCCCCCCCCCCCAACCTCTCAGTCATTCCCAGTCATCTTAGAGGAGAAGCTCGAGTCCCTGGTCCTCTAAAGGACAAGAATAACGTGGTCATTCAGTCATTTCAGCTGTGTCTGACTCTTGCTGACTCCATTTGGAGTCTTCTTGGCAAAGGTACTAGAGTGGTTTGCCATTTCCTTCTCCAGCTCCTTTTACAGATGAGGATAAATGACTTGGCCAGAGTCACACAGCTGGTTAGTGTCTGAGGCTGGACTCAGCTCATGAAGATGGGTCTTCCTGATTCCTGCCAAGCCCGTGCTCTACCCACTGTACCTCTTAGCTGCCCTGACAGATGAATAGCTATAAGTTATAGTGAACACGAATAAAATAGCCCTGTGCAATAGAAGATGCGAATAGTCTCATTTTGTAGATGAAGAAACTGAGGCAGACAGAAGTTAAGTGACTTACCTGGGCCATACAATTAATAAATATCTGAGGCAGGATTAGAACTCAGGTCTTCTTGATACCAAGTCTTTGTCTCCCTCCATGAATCTGCTCCCATTGGGCGAGGGCAGAGGAATACAAAGGGAGAAGCAGATTCTGCCATGGGCACAAAGTCCATAAGTAACCCATTTCCCAGAATTCCTGATTTCCTTCAAGCTTCAGTACAAGCACTGTCTTCTCCAGGAGGTCTTTCCTGATGCTCCTGGTCGCGGCTGGGGTCTTTCCCTCAGAATAAGTGAGATTCTATAGTTATGTCCCTCTAGAGGCATAGGCTGTTTGCCCTGACTAGATGACAGATCCTCGAGGACAATCCTGGGGTCACTTTTGTCTCTGGATCCCCAGGGCTAGCCCAATGACTAGCACATAGTAGGTGGTTGAACATGTTTGCTGAAGGAAGGGAATCCATGGTTTTACAATTGCAGAGCTGGAAGGAAGCTTGGGGCTGTTAAGCTGAATTCAGAATGGTTGCATCACTGGTCCAAGGTCACACAGGGACTAAATGACAAAGGAGGGGACTTGAACTCGTGTCTCTGTCCCCAAATCTGATCTCTTCCTGCTGCCATGCTTCTTCAGTAGGCATCAAAGTCAGTAATGGAATGTGAAAAGATCTCCCTCAGACTTTGGCTTTACCTGATTATGGGTGAGGGCAGGAGATAGAAAATGGAGCCATGTGTCTCTCAGAGGGACCCTAGCCCCCAGCGCCTCCCCCTGCCCCGCCTGTACCTCTGCCATCCTCAGCATTGCCCCCTCACCTCTCGTCCCCATCATTGGACCTGGGATGGCCCTCTGGCTGCCGTTGAGATTCTACTTAGGTCTCCTTCCTTCCCTTTCCCAACCCAGCCCAGCTTTCTTGGGAGGGGAGAGGGAGGGGCTAACTTCTGGGTCAGGAGGGAGGTATTGTGCCCCCTTCTGGCTTGCACCCTGGCTGCACCGCCGTCCCTCCACCCTTCTCTGAAAAGTGCCTGGCCTTGCCCATAGTCTGGCTGAGTCCCAGGCCAGACCTTGGGGGCCTCAGATACAGGACCCTGAATGCCACCCGAAGCGCCCACATTATGTCGGGTGGGGGGCGGTCTCAGTCAGAAGTCCAGTTGGGGAACGTGCTTGTCCCCAAGGCTCAGCGCTTCTCCCCTCTCTGTTTCTGCTTCCTTCCTCCCAAGGACCACGATGGGAAACGTACAGAAGCGCACAGTCTCCTCCTCCCCCTGGAGCAGCCCTTTGGCTCCCTTTGGAGGCTGATGGATCCTTTCCACTTGCAGGGCTGAGATTGCTCCTGGTCTGGACGCCTGGGGCTCCCTGTTGGGCTTCCCCGTCCCCTCCCTCAAGGAGCCCTTGTGCTGGCCATGCAAGAAGGCAGACTAGAGACCAGCGGGAGGCACGCCCCTGGCCCCACCACAGGTCTCCTCCATTGGGGGTGGCCACTCGTTCTCCCCTCTGCCTGGGTTTCCATAGCAACCAGTGGCTGGAGCATCTCTGGAGAGATCCTTGGTCCCAAGTCACTGAGAACAGCAATAGAAGCCACAGCCTTCGGACCTTGGACCTGCCAGCAAGCTCGTGTCTGAGGCCCGTTTGGGGCTCACCACAGTTCAGTGACAGCCAAGTCTTCTGTGGGCAGCCTTACACATGGGTCAGAGAGCATTTGCCTGGGGAGGGCGTCGGGAATGGCCACTCATGCTCTGTCCTGGCTCCCTTCTCAATCTGTTGGATCCCGTAGATCCCAGGGCACAGGTCATCGCACCAGAGGGGCCTCTGGAGGCCGTCCGGTCGGCTGTCGCCCTTCCTTTTTATGCTTGGCCAAGGTCACACCCGCTGAACCAAAGGTGGCACGTGAACGTTCCCAGGTCCTTGGATTCCTTCATTAAAATGTGGGTTCAGATAGTCTGAAGTCCCACCGTCTGGAAGCCAACTGTAGACAGAGGGACAAGCGGACAGGAAGGCAGAGACAGACCTATGGAAGGGGCAGAACCCGGAGGACATGGTGCCCGTAACTGCAGTGCTGCGGAATGGTCAGCTGGGACAGGACAAAGAAGGCTCCCTCTCCACCTCCCTCCGGAGAAAGACTGTGCAGATGAAAACGTGCCATTTGTCGCTTGTTGGGCTGCTTGTACGACTTGGGGCTTCAGTTTTACGGGATTATTTGTGTACAAAGACGAAGGATGTGAGGGTATATTTTGTGTGATAATCCGTGGATAACCCAGACTGAATTGCTGTCGGCTCCAGAAGAGGGAGGGAAAGAGAGAGGGAGACAACAGGAATGCTGTAACTTTGGGAAACTGGTGTGGAATGTATTAAAATAAAAGAAATATAAAACGTTCAAACCGGACAGCCAGAAAGACGAAGGAACAGAAATGGAGACAGAAACAAAGCCAAGAGAAGGAGGCAGAGAGAGCGGGACGGAGGCAGAGGGTCTTGGTGGCTTTAGCCAGGACGCAGCCTCTCTCAGGTAAAGCTTCCGTGTGCTCAGCTGTGGGAGACAACAGATTTTGCCAAGGGCTCTCCAGCTTCTTCGGGACCAGAGCTCCTCTCATCACCCCTGAGAGGGCCAACCAGCCCTTTCCCACACACATACGTGCCTTCCTAGGCCAGGGATCAAGGACAGCATACACTGTGGGCTCTGGGCGGGTGCCACTGCTGCCCTGTGACATTTGGGTGAGTTTACTCCCACCAACTCCCCAAGCTCTCAGAGAAACCATTTAGGTATGACCAGACCATATGAAGGATATACAGGAGAGGCAGAGAGAGAGAAAGAGACAGAAAGAGAGAGACACACACGGAGACAGAGAGGACAGAGAGACAGAGACACACAGAGACAGATAGACAGAGAACGGACACAGAGAGAGACACACACGGAGACAGAGAGAGAGGACAGAGAGACAGAGACACACAGAGACAGATAGACAGAGAACGGACACAGAGAGAGACACACACAGAGACAGAGAGGACAGAGAGACAGAGACACACAGAGACAGATAGACAGAGAACGGACACAGAGAGAGACACACACGGAGACAGAGAGAGAGGACAGAGAGACAGAGACACACAGAGACAGATAGACAGAGAACGGACACAGAGAGAGACACACACGGAGACAGAGAGAGAGGACAGAGAGACAGAGACACACAGAGACAGATAGACAGAGAACGGACACAGAGAGAGACACACACAGAGAAAGAGAGAGAGACAGAGAGAGACACACACAGAGACAGAGAGAGAGACAGAGAGAGACACAGAGAGAGAGAGAGGACAGAGAGACAGAGACACACAGACAGAGAACGGACACAGAGACACAGAGAGAGAGAGACAGAGAGAGACACACACAGAGACAGAGACAGAGAGAGAGGACAGAGAGACAGAGAGACAGAGACACACAGAGACAGACAGAGAACAGACACAGAGAGACACACACACACACACACACAGAGGACAGAGACACAGACACACACAGATAGAGACAGAGGGAGAGAGAGAGGACAGAGACACAGAGAGCGCCTGGAGTGCTCCGGCTGTCCTGGGTTGAACCAAGTGAAGCCCTCCCACATTAAGTGCCTGTGGCTTCAATAAAAGTTGTGCCTGGAACAGACAGGTGGGAAAATCGAGGACGTTGGGCAGAGCTTTCCTGAAGGGAGCCCTGGGCAGGGTGCTGGCTCTGCCAGAGACACAGCCAAGGCCTGGGAGGCCCCGGGGTGCTGGGCTGGGGGTGGGGGGGGAAGCGTGTGGCCGCTGCCCCTCCCTCCCTGTGGAGGCGCTCAGCAGCCCGGGGCCGCACGCCTCCCTGCGAGGGGGGTGAAGTACAAATATGGCTCTTCATCATGGCTTTACACCTGGAGGAGAAAGGAGCCCATTTGTTAGCGGGTAAACAAAAGTCGGAATTCAGTCAAAGTACAAACTTTGCCCAAGGCTGGCTCACAGGGCACCTTCTGTTGGGAGAAGGAGCCCTGCAAGCGGGGTGTGGAGCAATGGAGGCTGGCGGCCGCTCGGCCTTTGTCTGGCTTCCAGAGTTTAAAAGTTCACTTTTCCTTCCGTGCCACCATCCGCCTGGGCCAGGGCTGCTGGTTTTGTTTTTTTAAGAACATTTTGAAATCGTTCTTGGTGTAAAAAAGAGAGCTGGGCCGATCCCTGTTGTTTTCCAGGGAGAAGAGAGCCTGGCTCGGCTGCTTCCAGCTGCCAGAGGTGTCCAGAGCCGGGGTGGGCAAGACCGGCCCTTTGAGCCCCCCCTCAGTGGGCGGAATGAAAGGGGGTCAGGGCAGCGCCTCAGGCTGGGGCTCTCATCCCCAGGATCTCTGCCCCATTCTCAGTGGAGCCAGGAGGGCCTGCCTGGGAAGGGGGGAGGAGGGAGTTCAGAGCCCGTGAGGTGGCAGGATATGGGAGTCGGAGGGACCTTTAGGCTCAGCCTTCCCTCTCACCCTTAGCTAACGGCCCAGGAAGCTGACCTGGAAGTACGGAGGGATTTGCCCACGTTTCCCGGGCTGCTGAGGGGCAGACTCTGAATTTGAACTCAGATCCGACTGCAGATCCGCTTCTTTTTTCCAGTGTGGCGGGTGATCTAGTCACTCCCCCCCTTACAGACAAGGAAACGGAGGCTCAGGTGAGCTGATCAGCTTATGGGACCCGGCCAGGAAGGATCAGAGGTGACTCGGTTTGACTCCTTGCGCCATCCCCGGACAGGATCCTGGAAATGGGCCCAGAATTCTGGCTTCGCAAAAGACCTCTCCATGCCCTAAAGGAAGGTCCGCGATCACCTCCTCAGCAGACAGGGTGCTCCAGCCTCGCTCAAAGGTCTGCCCAACCTGCCGGGCTAGGTGGCAGCCTGTTGCCCTCCTGGGGTTCTGACCTCCAGACTAGATGATCTTCTCGCAAGCCCTCCCCGCCCCCTCCCCCCCAGCTCCCCAATGTCCTGAGGCGGAACTGCCCAAGCTTTCTTAGTGGCCAGGGATTGGAGGAGGAGGAGGAGCAGCAAGGCGGGCGGGTCTGGGCTCTGGTGGCCACATGGGCCTTTTGAGCAGTGCGCCATGCTGTCTCAGCAAGAGATTAATTCAGAAGTCCTCCGAAACGCCACCGAGCTCATTAAGCTTATTAAAAATCCAGATCGACGCTCCAGCGCGGAGAGAAATCTATGGGATCGCGTCAGCTTGTGCCTGTCTCGATTGATGAAGCATCCACCGAGGGAACACGATGAATCAAAGCCGGGAAGGATGACATCATCCAGGACAGCCAACTCAACATCCCCGGCTGGGTCTGGCCGCGCTGCCAGATAGATGCCCAGAGAAAGTCACCGGGGTTAAAAGACCGTCCAAATATAGTCGCTCCAACAATACATCCGTGATTGCAGTTCCATGAAGGATGGCTTTGGCCGAGTTTACTGCAAGCTTGTAGGATTCTCTTGGAAGAGGAAGGCTCCTTGCATTTGCATGATCTGCAGTCCCAGATAGACCGAGGCCAACCAAAGCGCTGGAGGGCAAGGAGTAGGGGCCGAGGTGGCCTCCTTCCACCCAAGCCTAGGATCCTGGCTCCAGCGACCTTAGGGATCATCCAGGTGGAAGAAACCAAGGCCCAATGGAGAGGAGAGCTGACATAGTATGGGCTGGGAACACTAGATTTAGGTTCATATGCCCGTTACTAGCTGCATGACCTTGGACAAGTCATTCTTCCTCTATGTGCCTCATTCATTTCTAAATCCAGGGGTTTGGATTGCTAACATGACTATTAGAATGACCATCAATGCCTATTGATGTTTCTAGAGCACTTCAAAGTTTATAAAACCTTTTTTCCCTTAGTAAACCCTTACCTTCTGTTTTAGAACTGGTACTAGGTATTGGTTCCAAGGCAAAAGAATGGCAAAGGCTAGGAAACTGAACTTAAGTGACTTGCCGAGGGTCATTCAGTGAGGAAGTGTCCACGTAGCTGCTCCCAACAAAGCACTTTTATTTTTTTTAACCCTTACCTTCCGTCTTGGAGTCAATACTGTGTATTGGTTCACAGCTAGGAAGTCTCTGAGGCCAGATTTGAATCTAGGACCTCCCATCTCTAGGCCTGACTCTCCATCCACTGAGCCACCCAGCTGCCCCCCAACAAAGCACTTTTAAATATGACATGTCACTGGATTCTTACAACAGCCCTCTGAGAGAGATGTTGTCATTTATCCCTATTTTATAAAGGAGGAAAGTAGGGTTCTGAGAAGTGACTTATCCAAGGACACACAACTATGAAGGGCTACAGGTGAGATCTGAACATCATTCCTCTTGAGTCCAAGTCCAAAACCTTCTAAGGCCTCTTGTAACTCTAAGATGCAGGGATTCTAAGTGACTTTTCCAAGGTGACACAACTGGTTGGTAGGAGGGCCACCCCTGACTTCTGGGACAGAGCTCTTTTTCACCATCCTGCCTCTCCTCTTCTCTTCCCCAAAGCCCCCACAAAAGATGGATGGGGGAAGAATCTTAGCCTGGACCAACTGTCTCTGGGTCCCGGATGGTAGACAGGCATTCAGAGCTTTTAAGGAATCCTAGCAACTCAGAGGTTAGCGGCCCAGAATGCTTTGGGTACATTCATTTGGAAGTGATATTTTAGGTTCTGAGGTCTCATTGTACCTAGCCGTGGTCATGCCTTTAGACCATATGGGATGGGGCCAAAAATACATTTATTTTCCTTTCAAATTCTTGGTTTCCTTCTCAGGACCTGCTTTCTGCTTTCTCAGGAGCACTTCAGGTTTAGAACTCCTTGAAGCCCCAGGGTCTTCTGATGAAGTTCACTAGCTCATGGGGCATTCTCCAAAGACCTTGTTCCAGCTGGAGAGGGGACAAATCCAAACCTCAGAGGGTGGGGGCTGGCCTGAACTGGACCGAGAGTCCCCAAAGCCTTCCCAAGTTCCACCTGCACCCTTTGGCGTTTCTCGGTCAGTGGACGGCTTGGTGAGCTCTGTCCACATCCACGCTATGAATCCCGTGTCACCATTCGCTCCTCTCACTGATGATCCAGATTCTTTCCCATCTTGTCGCCTGTCATTTTCTTTATTTTAGCCTTCCAAAAGGAGGAACTCCCTGTGCGATTCCAAGGATGGATGCTCCAAACTCCCAGGTAGAGGACAGAAAGCCCATTTTATAGACAATCAGTCATGCAGTTGTCGGGCGTTCCCGGCATTGTCCACAGGGAGACGAGAAGCAGAAATGAGGGGCAACATTGTGTACCAGGAAGGAGCCCTGGCTGGGTCACTAAGGGGATCTTGGGCAAATCGCTTCATGACTCGCCTCAGTTTGCTCGCTTGCTAAATGAAGGTTTTGAACGAGGTGGTTGTTTCAAGGTCTTTTCTGGCTCTATTCTGTAGTTTTGGAGAATCCGCAGCCAGGGAGGGCTGGGAGAAGATACCCCAACTATGGAAGGAGACACACTTTCTTCCACTCCCAACAGAGTGGATTGTCTGGTAGAGAAGAGGCTTTTTTCTCTAGGCTCTGCCCCCTCTGGTGTCCTGCTCAGTTCCCACCAGCCCTCAAAGTGACCCTCTTCTAGATTCAGTTTAAAACTCCTCATATAAACACACGTATGGGGCAGAGGCATCGGATGCCTGAGGCAGATTCCAGGCTTGAGTCCCAGCCCTGTCCCTAAGAAAGCCCCTCCAGACAGCAACGATCTGTCAAATAAAGGGCTTCTAGGGCTCCCCAGAAATGCCTTATATTTCCTTTGAACTGCCTGACCCAACATCAATGTCTTGAGGAGCCTCTTGCAACTCCTTTTTCTGATTACAGGCTCTCCCCCCTCTCCCATGAAGATCCTAACTCCTTGTGGGTGAGGACCAGCTAGTATTTGTCGCATCCTTGGCAGCTAGTTTAGGATGCACATAGTAGGTGCTCACAAAGGCTTGCTGAATGAATAAAGGACCTCTAAGAGCCTCAGCCCAGGATGGTTCTAAAGACAGAAGTCTCTCCCCACCATGGTATGGGGAGTTTTCTCCTCCAAGAAAAGGATGTTGTGAGTATTAGTGCTTAGAGTAATGGAGGGCCAAGTGGGACGATGGGGTAGAGAAGGGGTTGTGGGGCTCGATTTGCTTTGGGCAGCTGAGACTTCAGTCCCAGCTGAAGGGAAATGGTTCACCCGGGCATCAAAGCTTGGGGTCCTTTGTGAGGCTTCTTCACCAGACAGTTTTCCAGGGTCTCCATTTTTGCTGACTTAGACTGACTGGAGCCGAATCTGTTCCTGAGGATTTGGGAAGCTCTAGGTGGGAAGGGGTTAAAAGAGAGAGAACAGGCAGATTCTACCTTGTAAACTTGTTTCTGTAATGAGTAGTGGGTGGTGATGGATCATCCAAGGTGAAATTGGATGAATGAGAGCCAGAGAGAGCCAGTTCAGCTCCTTTTTGGTCTCAGGCTGGCACTAGATGATGGGAGAAGCCCTGGTTCTGATCTGCTCAGGGTCAGGGTTGGGGCTGGGAATTCCCATCGGACACTAGCTCGTCCCCTAATCTGAGCTAGCAGTTGAGAGGATCCAAACATCCTAAATACTGGCTCGCCTTCCCAGCTTCACTTTGGTCAAAGCTGGCCAAGATCCAGAGTCGTCCCTCTAGACCTGGTCAAGTAGATGGGAAAGATCAAGGATACATTTTCAAGCAGAATCACCATCCTGGAATCCAAATTACATGCTGTGTATCTTCTATAATTGCATCTATTGGGAGCTGCACCAACATCTGGACCAGCTTTCACCAAAGACTTTTAATAATAATTTTAGCATTTTAATGATGTTAATAGGCAGAGTCTACAGGTCAGTCGTCTCATGGTGGACACTTTTCAACCAATGCTGACCAAATGAGGAAACTAGGTGGCTCAGTGGAGAGGGCATGGACCGTGGAGTTGGGAAGACCTGAGTTCAAATCTAGGGAGCTCTGTGCCAAGTCACTTAGCCTTATTTGCCTCAGTTTCCTCATATGAAAAACAAAAAAAGGAATGACAAACTACTCCAGGATCTTTGCCAAGAAAATCTCAAATGAAACAACTGAATAAGGACAACAATGAAAGACCAATTGCACGTGGTCTGTGACTCAGTGGAGGAGCTCCAGGGAGTCATCCAAGTTTAGAGAGTCTGTGACTTCACCATATATAATCCCATTTGGTCTAAGGGTAAGGGGTGAGGGTGGACTCAAGTCTTCACAAGACTAACACTCGACCTCCTCCATCAAGCTGCCTCTTTGTTTGTTTTGTCTTTAGCACAAAACCATAAGTAAATGACTTTTGTTTTTTACAAGTCAGTTGCTTGAGACATTCCTTTCTAGTCCTAGTTTAGTACAGGCTCTGAGCTCATTGTCCCAACTCCTCAATGGCCTTGGCCGCCTGGGTCCCCAGAGGGTGGTTGTCCCTTCTCCTCTCATAATTCTAGGGAACCAGGAGAAGCTGCTGCTGCTGCTGCTGCTGCTGGTTAATTCTGAATAGCTCAAGAGTCCCTACCAGTGTGCTCCTTCACTGATATCAGTTAGTCAAACAATCCATTTTTAGAAAAGGGTATTTACTAGTTAGAACATCTGGTACAAACAAGGCCACACTTTCTTCTAAGTCCATACCAAGTCCAGGGGAATGTAGGCTCAAGTTGAGAGTGGACATATCACTGGGTGGGTAACTCACAGTTTCTGGAAATCTTTTTGCTGAAAGCCCTCTCCTCTCCTTCAGGAGAGTTCCTCTTTGGTACTTTGTAGATCTTCTTGTAGGATCCTGAAGCTGCATTTCTTCAGTTTATCAACTTTGTCCTTAGTTCTCATCACTGCTACTGCAGAGACACAGCTAGGCTTATGAAGAGAAGTCCCAATTCTCTGATCCTTCAGAGTTATAAAGTTTATCCTCTTGCAGAGGACAGGAAGAGGGGTCTCTTCCTGTCCCCTAAGGAAATCCCTTGACCAGAACTGCTGGCCTGACACTGGAGTGCTGAGTTTTGAACTGGTTTCATATTCATTAAACTGATGACAGAAAATAGCCAAGTCTCTTCAGGAAATCCCAATTCACCTATTATGTATCATCATTCCATTTCTTCCCATGACTTTCCCTCCTAAACTAATCAAGGCCTTCCTACCTGGTCTAATGTCCTTGATGGAATCATTTGGCATGCTTAGGCCTTGTTAACATTTAGAGCAAGCCTCTAATTGACTACTGACTCAATAGAGAAGTGAGTCAATGTAGGAGTAGAAGATAAAGTTCTTACAATAGGATCATAGCTCCAATGTTAGAATGGGCCTCAGAGTCCACATAGTCCAGTATCTTCATCTTAGAGAAAAACAGAGGTCCAGGGAGATGATGGGACTCTTCCATTGCCATAAGTAGCAGGGCCGCCATTTTTACCTGGACTTTTCTTACCTCTGTCCCTCCTCCCCTCCCCTTCTTTTTATCTAAACCATGATTCCATTTAAAAAATCACATTTGTGCCCATCCCTGCTCATCAGAATGGCAAACAATGGCAGCTTAGTCCTCTTACCCCAAAACAAGTCCTTCCATGGGCAGGATGCAAAGTCTGAGGTTTCTTTCTCCAACAGGGTGAGTGGACTGACCCATTGTCTCTTGTGTCCAGCAGCAGCCTTCTTTCCAAGACCATTTACTTTAGGAATGCAATCTGTGGTCATGGGGCAGAGACCAGTAAGGTAGTTCTAAAAGGCTCCTGTGCCTGACCACCTTTTCATTAACCTGCTCTAATGCATAGAACGACTTGGCCAGAATTAGCTTTTTAATACAAGTCAGGCAATACCCCTAGATGGAACAAGATACCATGTTATGGAATGGTGGATAAAGACTTGGCTTTGCAATTCAATTGTTGGGCAAGTCTTTTCCCCTTTCTGTTATCTGTTGAATCAGGTGAACGCCCTTCTAGCTCTGGAATTCTAGGATTTCTGCTGGGCAAGTTGAGGCGAGGACTTTGGACCTTTTCCATAACTGGCTGCTGAATCCTAGAGAGAATTTTGTTGTCCCACAAGAAGCTTATCTTTTTAGGCTTTTCAGGAAGATCAGCAAAGTCCAAGAACCACTTCCTCCTCATAAAAGCTTCTCCAAGTTCTCACTCACTCCTTTCTAGAATAGTTTTATACACATTTCCAGTGACCACTTGGCAGCAAGGCCCTCTAGGGGCCCATTTGTCATCTGAAATCCAAAGGATGCATTGGATCCAGGATCAGGGTGGTGAGGAAGAGAACACATGCAAAAAGCAGACCTATTTCTCTTTTTTTACAAATCTATTTCATATCCTCTAGCAATTAATTTCCCCATGAATTGTGGACCAAGAAAACAACAAGAGGTTTAGGTTCGGATGCAGATGAGGCTTAAGAGAGGGCCTGTTGGATGGAAAGCCAGTGATCTTGTAAAAGGACTGCATTTGGGACCATCACTGCTCATCAGAATGAACTAAACATTTCTATTTGGATTACTATCATCATCATCACCATATTCCTCATTATTATCCAGTTAAGTGGGGTAATGGGAAGAAGGTTGGATGTGGAGTCAAGAAGACCTTCATTCAAGTCTTGCCCAAGACACTCATTAGTCGTATGTCATTGGGCAAGTCACTAAGGCTCTGTCCCCTTAGTTTCTTCATCTGTAACATAGAGATAATAATAGCTCAGAACTTACAAGGTTTTTAGGAGGCTCAGATGAGGATGGATCGCCATCCAACAGCTGGCTCCATTTTCTGTTGTATTTTGGAAATACTCCATTGCCAGTACCCATAATATAAAGACTAACCCAGAATTGTTTTTAATGCACCAAAGAATAAAGATTGCCACCCTTCACAATTTTGGCAGTGGTGTTGTGGCCTCGAAAAAAGGAATCTCTAGGTGGCTTAGTGGATGTAGTGCTAAGCCTTACTTAAGGAAGACTAAATTTCACAAATTCAAATCTAGGCTCAAACACTTATTAGCCGTGTGATCCTAGGTAAGTCACTTGATCCTATTTCCCTCAGTTTCCTCATCTGTAAAACAAGCTGGTGAAGGAAATAGACAAACCTCTCTAGTATATTTGCCAATAAAACCCCAAATAGGGTCATGGAGAATCAGACATGACTGAAAAAAAGAAATGTAGCAACAAGAAATCTAAAAATGATTTTCCATTTCTGGAGAAGGGATTGTGCCATTGGTCTAACTTGGTTGTAGAGGCACCAGATCCACATGTAAGAAACGTTTCTAAGCTTTTCTTCTTGAATAGAATGGCTAATATTTGGTTTGCATTTTGTTCTTGGGAACCCCATTTCATGTTTGCATTCTCCATGACCTTTATAAGACCAGAGGGAGCTGGGAAGCATTTGTTGTTAGCAGTTGTAGTTTGCCCTTCGCAGCTCTGGGAGCCTTTCAATATATGCTTAGTTGAGCAAGATTTTAACATCTGGGGAAGCCACAGGAAGGGACAAAGTGTTAGGGTGAGCCTAAGCAGGAGAGGACAGAGGAAAGAGCTTCTTTAGGGAAATGGCACAGTCCCTGCTTAAACTCAGCAATGGGAGACCCAAATGAGACCAAGGAACCTGCGGGGCCATCTTTGTCTCCTTTCTCAGAGACAGTATTGTGCAGGTGAACAGCAAAATAAAATAGCAAATAAGTCTGCAATCCTGGTCCCTTCCCATTGCTATTGAGGCAGCTTGTTGAGCTCTCCTGCCTACCTCTAGGCACTGAATAGCCAGCTCTACTTCCCCATCCCAGACTAATGAGGAGGGAAGATTCCCAGGTTCCCATTACTGGCAATTATACGTGTTTTCAGGTTTGCCAAGTACTTTAAATATTTAGCACATTTGATTCTCCAAACAACACTGACAGTCACTTCAGTTTCATTTTACAGATGGAGAAACTGAGGCTCATGGGGTTTTGGTGAACGATCTATGGTCAAGAGATAGAAAATCACAGAGTCGAGGTTCAAAGCCAGATCTTTGGATGTCAAATCCAATATTCTTCCTAGGAGCGAGGTAGGGATAGTCCCTGCCCTCAAAGAGCTTACCCTCTATTGCGGAGGAGACTTACACCAAGTAAATACATACATGGTAATTTAGGAGAGAGAAACAGTGAGATAAAGACACAGAGAAAAAACCCATCAGTAATTACTAAGGAGATCAGGAAGGACTTCTTCTGGGAGGTGGCACTTGGAAGGAGATTCAGGTGTTGCCATCAAGCAGAGGTTGGGGAAATTAAAGAAATGAAGAACAAGCTGAAGAATGACAAAAGGAAGGTGTGTCAAAGTGAAAGAATATGCAACATGACTGGAGAGGTAGTTTGAAGTCGTCTTCTGAAAAACGTGAGATGCCAAGCTGAGAAATTTGGACTTTAGCCTAGAGATAACAGGGAAGCTTCTTGAGCAGAGGGGCAACATGCTTGTACTCTGGGAGTATCCATTGGGTTGCTGTGTGGAGCAAAGCTGGGAAGGGAAATGGTGAGTCCAAGTAGGAGGCTATTCCAGTAAGAGACGATTAAGATGGACTAGAATGCAAGCTGCGAGAATAGAAAGGAGGAGACTGCAAGATGTGTTGAAGAGGAAGAAACAGCAAGATCTGGCAAAGAATTGTCCAGAAGGGGAGGAGGAGGAAGAGGGAAGACTCAAGGTTGACTTAAGGTGGTGAACCTGGTTGACTGAAAGAGTGATGGCACCCTTGATAAAATCCTGGAAGTCTGGGGAAGGGTAGGTTTATAAGGAAAGGTACAGAAAGCCATTTTGGACCTGTTGTATTGGAGTTGACTACAGGGTTTGGTCTATGCCTTTAAGGATTAATAAAATCCAAATTCAATTGAAAGTGAAAATAAAAGAGGTCCAGGTTGCCCTGAGTTTGGAGAGAGCAGTTTCACTTGAATGGGCCAATGCAGAAGCTGGAAGCTAAATTCATGTGGGGTTGAGTTTTGAGTTAGAGAAGAGGAAGTGAAGGCAAAGAGAGCAGATAAGATTTCTTAGGAATTTGGCTAAAAGGAGAGGAGAGATTAAGATGACAGTTTGTGGGATGACAGGATCAAGGGAAGATGAGCTTGAGGGGATGGCCAGATCAAGTGAAAGTGAGTTTGAGGAGGTGGCAGGATCAAGGGAAAGTGAGATGGGGCACATTGAAGTCACTAGGGAAGTAGTGTAGATAAGGAAAGACTGAAGACTAGAAGCTGGATAATTGACAGATCAAGTGAAAACAAATAAATCTAGAAGGGATGGGATTAAAGGCTTGAGAAGAGGAGTTGACTTCCTTGAGGAGAGGGTGACTACTTTGTCTGAGACTAGAGCAAAGGAGGAAATGGCCCTTGTTTTTTTAGATTGTTTATTTTTGTTTTACAATGTTGAGCTAATTATAAATTCTTTCTATGTAAAGTAGCAGATGAGGTCTCCAGCTGAGAAGGAAAGGGTAAAAGGTCCTACAGAAGAGAAGAAAAGGTTTAGTAAAACAACTGCTGTGATAGTCAGTTAGGGAAGAATAAAAGAATTTTCTGAAGGAAAGATTCCACGTACACCAACAATTTTTGGTGTGATAGCAAAGAACTATCAGCTATTGGTGTATGTGTCATCTTTCTTGCTGTCTCTGACCTCCTTGGAATATATGCCTAGCTATGGAATCTGAGTCAAAGGGCTTGTCTGTCTCCTGGAGGATGCTCAAACAAATGAGGGTGCCTACATGTAATGCAATATTATTGTAACGTTACAAATGGTGATCATAATGAGTACAGAGAAGCATCAGAACTGAGGGGGAAGAAAATAAGCAGGACAGGGAAGGCTGTATGCATAATGCCGAGGAGAATGTCAATGGAAATTACAAAATAAAACAACAACAACAAAGAAAAGGAATATTGTGTAATTGTAATGGCTACGCATAGACCCAGAGGATAGTTGAGAAATTCTCCTGTTTCCCTTCATTACAGTGGTGTGGGCCCAGAGGTGTGAAATACTGCAATCAGAAATGGGGATTGGATTGGATTGGTTTTGCTTAATTTTCTTATTAAAAATATTATGATGCAGGAGTATCTGGGGAGAAGATATTGGAGGCACATATTTGGAAATGGATATTACATCAAAAATTTTAAGGTAGAAATGAAAATAAAAATAGAAGAATTTGTAATGAACTTAGCTGACCTAGTTGTGTGCTTGTCTAAGGTAGAGATCACTAAGTGAGGCAATTTCAGGATAGATTTGGCAGACCCAAGTCCTTGGTCCCTCACCCACTTCTGCTCCAGAAATGGTAGCAGAATGACTAAGTTCTGAGGATTTTAGAGGAATGGAGGCTCAGCATGAGTCAGTCATGTGTCATGGCAGCTGAAGAAGTACATGCCAACTTGAGCTACACTGAAGGAGACAAGATCTAGGGGAAAAAGAAGAGCCTCAACTCACTCCTTGTACTCCAGACCTGTCAGACCTCACCAGACGTGTGTTTAGTTCTGGGTTCTGCAGTTTAGCAAAGACATTTATAATAGATTAATCTCCAGAGAAGGCCTCAAGAATCAGAAATTCGTGTTTTTGTCATATCAGGTGGATATAAGAAATGGGGCATGCTTAGCCTGCATGAAAGGGCTTAAGGAGAACATGGCACCTGAATTCAAGTATCTCAAGTCTCTAGCATGTGCAAGAGGGATTAGACTTGGTCTTCTTGGACCCTTCAAGTAGGAAAGAGGAGAAATGTGTGGAAGGTGCACAGAAGAGATATTTAATCATTTTTTGGGGGGGGAACAAGTACAAACAAACTGCTTCAGAAGGAGAATTGTCCCTGGCTGGAATATGGTGCCTCAAGAGGTAGGAGATGCCCATCGGTTGAGGTCTTCAAGCAGAGACAGAATTCTAATGCTAATGGTGGGATATAGAGAAGAGGAAAGTCATGTTCTGAGGAGTAGACCAGATAGTCACTGAGGTCTGTTCCTGCCTTGATTCTGTGATTCTTCTCCAGCAGGTCAGGGCCTCCCACCCCACCAAATATCATGCCCTTCCCACCTTTGTCACCAGACAAGCACTCAAATTCTTTAAGGGAAGATTCATCTCTGGTTCAAACTCTCCACATTTAATGGATCAGATTACAAGGTATTGACAATCAGTTGAATGCCAAGGATGGAAAAAGCAACCAAAAGATCTGTGTTTTGTTATCAAAAATCTAGCTATGCCAGAGCTTTCTTTTTATCACCTCCTTAAACTTATTCACAGGCCACAATTTCTCAACCACTTTTGATCCATTAGCACCCAAGGGTCTTACTGGTATTCTTTACAATGAATATATTGAACACTGAAAATCTGTCAAGTGTAGATCCAAAAATTGCTTGAAACAACTTCTTGAGAATGCTAGATGCTGCCTGAGGTAGTCATTTGAGCTTCTGCTTTTCCTTTGCCTTGAGTTTGATTTTCCAACTTACTTGGTTGGAGATGGGAAGGCCTCTGCTCTGGCCAAGAGGAAAGTAGACAGCCCAGGCATCTTTTGGTGAGCCCCAGGGCCTATTTAGCACAGACTGAATTTCTTGGATTAAATTTTCCACTAGAAATCTCTATATAGTAGAGTAGATTGTCTTTGAGAGTCATGTGAGCAAAAGAAGGCATCTCTCTGGAGCCAATCAGAAACTGAGCCTCCTGCAACTCAGCTGGGCTGCTTCTGGGACAGCAGAGACACAGCCCATCCCTAGATTGCAAGATTCCTGAACATGCTAGTCCTGCCTATTGGAGCTTCCAAGAACCAGGGTTCCCTACCATCTCCCAGGAGTTTTCCAAAGAAGATGACTGTTTTCACGTCTCTCCTAAACCCAGTAGCACATGCCCAAGGAATGTGCCACTATAACAGCACCCTTCTTCAGCTCATACAAAGCAGGAATGAAAGAGGGAAGGGCTCTTTCTGGAGCTCACCAGATGTCTGCCAGAGCTAGCCAGGTCTTAGTTCAATAGCATCCCTTAGACATTTCTTGTTTGGGCTACTGTGAGTTGGCTCAGTAGAGTGGTAGATAGGTGCAATTCTGGACTTGGCTTCAAGAAGGCATGAATTCTAATCCTGCCTCAGATACAGGCTGTGGGACATTGGACAAGTCCATTAACCTCTTTTAGCTCATTTCCCTCCTTTGTCAAATGGCCTAATAATAGCATTTGTCGCCCAGAGTTGTTGCAACTATCCTGCAAACATGAAAGGGCTCTATAAAAACATTGTTATTACTATTATTAATTATTCTTTTATTACCTCTGCTTATCACTCAGGATTCTTATCTGAATTCTTCATTCCCAATTCCAGAATAGACCTTGGAATAGAAGAGTATCTTACAGTGACAACAGCAGAGGACACAATAGATGAGATACTGACGTGTAACTAGGAAGATCTGGTTCCAAATCCTGCCTCAGATGTTCAGTAGCTGTGTGACATTGGGCCTCAGCCTGATCATCTGTAAGATAAGAGGATTTGGACTGGGGGGGGGGTTCTAAGACCCCCGGTGACTTGAAGTCTGTCACTCCATGAGTCCATGCTGCCATTAGGTTGAGACAGAAGACCTGGGTTTGAAGCCTGCTCTGCTGCCTACTGCCAGAATGGTCTCCCTCAATATCTCTGGGCCCCACTTTTGTAAATTGAGAAGGCTGGACTAGATGACTCATAGCCTGCAGTTCTGTTGGCCTCTCTCTTTTCCTCTGTAAAATGAGAAGGTTGGATTAGTGACTCATATCTCTGGGCCTTAATTTTGTCATCTATAACATGAGAAAGTTGGCCTCCGTGGCCTCTCAGGTCCCTTCCAGCTCAAAAGGGATGAACCTGGGGTTCTACATCTCAGGAGAAAGAATGTAGGCTTTGGTATGCATTGTATTCATGGCTGGGCTACAACTACTAGCAACCTGCACAAGCTAGGGCAGATCTCCTTAGGCCTCAGTTTCCTTATTCATAAAGCACATGGATTGGGCTAGATGACTCCCCCAAGGATCCTTCCAACCTCTTGCTTCCAGCTTCGAGAAGGGTATGGAGCTCACACTGAAGGTCAGAATTGGGAACACGAGCTTGGCTTTTTGTTATTGCTAGGTTACAAGTCATCATTCTCTCCCCCATGATTTTAATGTACACCCATCTCTTGGCTCATGATGTCCAGGGAAAGGTTCTAACAGCAAGTGTCAAACAAATGGTTAGTGCATAGCTATGTCTGAAGATCATAGCCCTTTGTGAAAGGAACCAACCATTAACTCAAGTGGGGCCCCAGGTTTTGAGGTGCTGCTGCTCTTTGTTGACTATTATTGAACCACCTCCAAAACATTAGAGCACATACCCTCCCCTAAAAATTGACTATCCTCCTAATAATTAAATAATTCACAAAAGGAAAGGAAAATCATATACATGGATATGCATTGAAAATCCCTGCTCTTTATTGAGTTCAGCAGGTCTTATGTAAGCCAGATTGAGAAGAAGATTCAGACCAATACATTAACTTTTTTCTTTTAGATTTTCTTTTCTTTTTAAAATTTTTATTGATTAATTAATTTAGAATATTTTCCCATGATTACATGGTTCATATTCTTTCCCTCCCTAATGAGCAATTGATGGTTTTTTTTTCAATTATTTAGGTCTAGTTTTAATTGTGTGAAGAGCGTTTTGTAATTGTAATAATTCCTGTGTTTGTCTTGGCAAATAGATTCCTAGATATTTTATATTGTCTATGGTGATTTTAAATGGAATTTCTCTTTGCTGCTGAGTTGTGTTAGAAATATATTAAAATGCTGATGATTTCTGTAGGTTTATTTTGTATCCTGCAACTTTGCTAGAGTTGTTGATTATTTCCACAAGCTTTTTAGTTGATTCTCTAGGATTCTTTAAATAGTGTGAGAGAGACAAATCCAGAGACTATTGGAAATGGAAAAGGCTGGAGAAACTGCAAAGATTCCATCAGGGATGGGCTGAGAAGTTGTGTAACTTTGGGAAAGGAACAATCCAGAAGCAGTCAGTTGGTCTGCTCTCTCTTGACTGGAGACCTCCTGAGGAGAAGGTCAATATCTGACTGGATCCCAATCTCAGAAATCTTTCTTTTCCCTGAACCTGATCACAATCCTCCCAAACCAGTAAGTAGACAGAGAATTGGAGAGAAAAGGAGTTCACAAGAAGATTTATCCCAATCTCCTTTTACCCTGAACTTGGGGACGTCTGCTGTGTGGGGTTAAAAGCCAGGATTCAACACTCTGAACCTCTAAGGAGCTCAGGCCACCAAACCTAACTTTGGGGGGGAAGAGTTTAGATAGCTAGGGATCCCTTTTTCCTCTTCCCTCCTGACCCCAATTTACCAGATATTCAACCTTATCCTTTATCCTTGTTGTTAGAATAAACTTATTAACAAACTTAACTGACTCAAGACTGAGGGAAGGGCAGTTACAACTGAGGGGAGGTGGAGAGAGAAGTGATCTCCCTCCCCAGATAAAAGAAGCTTGCTTTTTAGAAGGAGCCAAACAGTGGAGCCATAACTAAAGAGGACTGGAAGGGGGAAATAACAGACTCATCCTCCTTCTACTTTTTGGTTCAAAACCAACATCAATTCCTCCCTTGGTTCTGGCTTTGAGAGAGGGAAGACTCCATTCTCTCCCTCTCCTTTCTCCCCACATAAACCCCCCTCTATTATAGTAGACCATCATATCATCTGCAAAGAGTGAGAATTTATTCTCCTTATTGCCTATTTTAATCCCTTCAATTTCTTTTTCTTCTCAAAGTGCTACCACTAGCCTTTCTAGTACAATATTAAATAAAAGAGGTGATAATGGGCATCCTTGCTTCACTCCTGATCTTTTTGGGAAGGTTTCTAACTTATCCCCATTGTAGATAATGCTTGCTAATGGTTTTAAATATATAGTTTATTATTTTGAGGAAAGACCCTTCTATTCCTATACTTTCTAGTGTTTTCAATAGGAATAAGTGTTGTATTTTGTGAAAGGCTTTTTCTGCATCTATTGAGATAATCATGCATTTTTTGTTGGTTTAGTTATTGATATGGTCAATTATATGGATAGTTTTCCTAATAGTAAGCCATCCTTGTATTCCTGGTATAAATCCCACCTGGTCATAGTGAATAATCCTCATGATAATTTGCTGAAGTCTTTTTTATTAGCATTCTATTTAAGGTTTTTGCATCTATGTTCATTAAGGAGATTGGTCTGTAGTTTTCTTTCTCTGTTTTTAACTTGCCTGGCTTTGGAATCAGTACCATATTTGTGTCATAAAAGGAATTTGGTAATTTTTTTTGCTTATTTTGTCAAATAGTTTGTATAGTATTGGGATTATTGTTCTTTAAATGTTTGATAGAATTCACTTGTGATTCCATCGGGACCTGGGGATTTTTTCTTAGGGAGTTCCTTGATGGCTTGTTCAATTTCTTTTTTCTGAGATGGGATTGTTTAAGTGTTCTATTTCCTCTTTACTTAAATCTAGGCAGTTTTAAATTTTGTAAATATTCACCCATTTCACCTAGATTGCCATATTTATTGCCATATAGTTGGGCAAAATAGTTCTTAATAATTACCTTAATTTCCTCTTCATTAGAGGTGAGGTCTCCCTTTTCATCTCTGATACTATTAATTTAATTTTCTTCTTTCCTTTTTTAATTAGATTAACCAGTACTATATCTATTTTATTTGCTTTTTCATAGTACCAGTTCCTCGTCTTATTTATTAGTCCAATAGTTCTTTACTTTCAATTTTATTTATTTCTCCTTTGATTTTTAGGATTTTCAATTTGGTTTTTATCTGGGGGTTTTTAATTTGTTCTCTTCCTAGTTTTTTAAATTGCATGCCCAATTTATTGATCTCTTCCCCCTTTGATTTATTGATATATGCACTCAGGGATATAAATTTCGTCCTGAGTACACTTTGATTACATCCCACAATTTTGATATGTTGTTTCCTCATTATCATTTTCTTCAATGAAATCAGTAATTGTTTCTTTGATTTGTTCTTTGATCCACCAGTTTTGAAGAATTAGATTATTTAGTTTCCAATTAATTTTAAAGTTGCCTTTCCATAGGCCCTCATTGATTATGATTTTTCATTGCATTATGGTCTAGAAAAATTGCATTTATTATTTCTGTGTTCCTACATTTGTTTGAAATGTTTTTATGCCCTAGTACATGGTCAATCTCTGTATATGTGCCATGTGCTACTGAAAAGAAGATATATTCCTTTTTGTCTCTATTTGTTTTGGTCCAGATATTTATTAGCTCTAATTTTTCTAACATTTCATTACCTTCCCTTTCTTCTTTTTTATTTATATTTTGGTTTGACTTATCTAATCCTGATAGGAGAAGATTGAGGTCTCCCACTAGTATGGTTTTACTATCTATTTCCTCCTTAAGCTCCTTTAATTTCTCCTTTGTAAATCTGAATGATATACCATTTGATGCATATATGTTGAGTACTGATATTTCTTCATTATTTATACTGCCTTTCATCAAGCTGTAATGACTTCCCTTATGTCTTTTAATGAAATCTATTTTTGCTTTAGCTTTGTCTGAGATCATCATTGATACTCCTGCCTTCGTCATCTCAGTAGCAGCCTAGTAAATTCTGCTCCACTATCTTAACTTTACCCTGTGTAGGTCTATGTGCCTGAAGTGTGTTTCTTATAGACAACAAGGGTAGGATTTTGGTTTTTAATATATTCTGCTATCTGCTTCCTTTTTATGGGTGAGTTAATCCCATTCACATTCACAGTTATGATTACATTCTGTGTATTCCCCTCCATTTTGACTTCCTTCTTTGATTCTTTTTCAAATTAAGTTGAGAATATTTTTCCATAGTTACATGATTCATGTTCTTTCCCTCCCCTCCTCCTACCCTCTCCTGTAGCCAACAAGCAATTCCACTGAGTTTTACATCCCTTCTTTGATTTTGCCTTTTCTCTTATCCCTCTTATCCCCCTCCAACTTTTTACTTTTAGTCAGTTTTACTCCTTTCCCCTCCCTAATGTTACTCTCCTTCCTACCCCCTCCCTTCTTATTTATTCTCCTCTTAATAGAGTGCCTTTTAAACATCCCCCAACCTCTCCCTCCCTGGTATTGCTCCCCTCCCCCCACCAATCCATTTATAACCCTTCTACATCTTAATAGAGCATGATATAATTCTCTGCCCCAGTGGATCTTACTGTTCTTCCCTTTCTGAGCCAATTCCAATGAGAATAAGATTTAAGTATTACCTGTTATCAGCCTCTTCCTCCCTTCCATTGTATTGGTCTTCTCTCCTTCTCCCTCCATGCACTTCTTTATGAAATATATATTTACCCCATTTTATCTCTTTCCATTTCTCTTGTATTTCATTTCTCATTTCATTTCATTTCTTTCATTTCCATTTCTCTTTTTTACTCCTAGTTTTTATATATATTTTGACATATCCTATACAGTTTGTCACTGTAACCTCTTTAAATATCCCGATGATAGTAAAAAATTTTAAGAGTTACCAATGTTATTTTCTCATATAGAATACAAATCATTTGAACTTATTGGATCCTGGATCTATTTTCCATGTCTGTTGTTTTAACAATGAGGTGTTCTCATATTTTCCTCAATTTTTTTCATTCTTTTGATTTAGTTTTATAGACTCTTGCTGCCTTGTGAAGTCATTAACTTCTAGTTGTTCTATTCTAATTTTTAAGACTGAATTTCATCCCTGATTTTTTAATGTTCCTTTTCCTTTTGATTTATTAGTCTTTGTAGGTCATTATTTTTATCTTTGACTATCTTTACCTTGTTTTCTACCTGGTCAGTTTTGACTTTTAAGATACTATTTTCTTGTTTTAGTTCATGAGCCTGTTTCCAGATGACCTACTTTGCTTTTTAAGTTCTTTTCCCAAATATCTTCAGCCTCCCTTAATTGTGTTTTGAATTGTGTTTTGAGTTCTTCCAAAGCCAATTCACTGAAGTTCCTGAATTTTTGCTTGGCATTCTTTGTTCATTACCTGAATAGAAGCTGTTGATTGCAATTTCTTTTTTCTTTTTCTGTGGTTTACTCATATTTTTTCCTTTTTTCTCCCTCCTTATTGGCTGTATTCTTGTTCCTCTGTTTATTTGTTGGATCTGCAGGTTTGGGTTTTTCTGCCCTGAAGGGGCTTCTTCTCTGCTCTGCTGATGGAGCTTCCCAGTTGTATTAATGTGCCCTGAGACCAGATATTCCCCAGCTGCCAGTAGAGGCTGAAGGTGAAGTTGAGAGTGTGGAGGTCCCTCTCTACTCCTTTCTGACAACCTCCTCCCTGCCAGTTGCCCGGTCAGAGCCCTGAGCTTCCTGTGGTAGTACCAATGTACTCTGTTGTGGTGAATCTTTGTCCTGGGATCCCAATCAGCCAGATTCCTACCAGGGGTTTCAGTGCAGTAGGTGGGGGAGGGGGTATTGGATTTTTCCCTTATACTCAATAATTTGACTTCATCTGCATACCTTTCAGGTTGGATCAAGCAGGAGAGACCCATGGGCTCTGTCCCAATGCCAAGCCTGGCTCTCTGTCCACTCTTCACTTTTGCTCCTCTGGTTTTCTGCCATCTCTGTGAGACTGAGTCCCTCTGCCCTCTGGAGGCTTCTTTTCTATACTATTGATAAACTGGATTAAGCCAGTTGAGCTGATCTGCAGAGCTAAATGTGCTCTGAGGCCATGATTTCCAGAGGCAAAGGCCCAAAATGGAGGTGTGATGACTGAAGGCTGAGACCAGACTGCTCTCTTCTCTGCTTCCCTCCTCCAGCTGCCTCCTTGCCAGCTGTGGTCAGAGCCCTCAGCTTTGTGTAGTTGAGGTAGCAAGGCCCTCCCTCCTGGTTGGAGTCCTTGCTCTGAGATCCCACCAACTGTGGGACTCTCAGTACTATAGGTGGAGGAGGGATCCTCAGGTCTGTCTCCTTGTTGGACTTGGTTTTCTGTCCCACCATAAAGCACTTTGTTTTTGATTGGTGTGGAAGAGTTTTCAGAGAGGAATTGACTTTTGCTGCTTCTAAGCCGCCATCTTGACTGCTCTCCTACATTCAATTAAAAAAAAAAAAGAAAAGTTCTTGCTAAGTCTATCCCCTGAGAACCCTCCCTTGTAATAAAAGGAGTGTGGTTTAACAGGTCTATTTATTAATTAGGTAGGTCCAAAATCTAAATTCTCCTATGGAGGCTCTATAAGTTTGCCATGGCACGTCATGGTGCCAGGGCACAGTTTGGGGACTGAGTACAAAGTATTAACTTCATAATCAAGTATCAAAAGTAGGCATCTCTGTGTATAGCATGGGTTGGATTTTGAGTGAGAGATATCTGTGTTCATGTAACCCTGGGCAAATTGGGAAGACTAAAGGAAGTAATATGAGAAATATTTATTTTTATTATATTAGTTTATGATATTAAGTTACATATACTAATGTGCAAAGAACTCTTTGTGACTGGGAAAACTAGAAAAGAAGTAGCATCCCTACCCTTGAAGAGTCTCTTTTCTATAGGAGGTTAAAAGTTGTATGATGATAGTAAATAGCAAGAAAATTAATGGAAATAGGCCTTAAGAATGACTAGGAAAATCTGGATGGACTGCCTGAAGAGGTAGTCAGAGAATGGAGCTTTGAAGAACTTCAAGGTTCTCAAGGGCAGATCTGAAATAGGAGAGAACTACAAGCATGAAGTGCAAACTATACAAATGCTCTGAAAAGAAAGGAAGATCAAGGCATAGTCTAATTTGGCCAGAACTCAGTGTGTGTTGAAAATATAGCATAAAATGAGAGGCTTGTATTCTTGAAAGGCCTGTTGAGAAATGCCCATGATCCCATCACACCGCCCACTTCACCAAACTGAAAAAAATAGAAAAATGCATAAGAACAGGAGTTCTGGCTGTAAAGAGAAGGAAGCCTGAGGTCCTGATTGCGTGTCCAGGCTTGGGCTCACAACTTAGTCCAGATCTTGAGGGATGTTAGAAAAAGTTTCTTTCATCAGTCCATATCTTCTAGATACTCTATTGTCTGGGTGTTTTGTCCTTTTTCTTTCATCATAGAACCATAGAAACACAGAAATTGAGGGTTAAAATCACCTCAGTGATCAGTCCCACCCTTATATAAAAAATAATCCCCTCCCTCTATAGCATGTCTGATATGTGATCATTCAAATACAACTTAAATATGTTTTGCTCTCCTTGTCAAAATGTACCCTCAAGAAATTATATGAGCCATGGACACTTTCGTATAAATTAAAGACAATGTGTTTCTTCTCTCAGAGAATATTTTTATTTTAAACTATGTTTATCTACACATCTATCAATTCTTTAATTTATCCATCTACCATCCATCCATCTATCTATCTTCCTATCTATCTATTATGTATATTAAAAAGAAACCTCATCTCTCTTGGGAAAGGTAGTTTATGTATCAATGAAGGGGGAAGGGGAAACAACTGAGGGAAAGTGGACTCTTTCTTAAAAAGAAACAAAATAACCTATCTAATGTCATACCACAGAGATGTCCACTGACTCTTCCTTAATAATAATTAATGATGATAATAATAATACCAGTAGCCATCTCACCATCCCTTTCTCCATGAGATCTTTCTTTTTAGAGGAAACAGCATAGGATAAGGTGATGAATGACCATAGAATCATCAGATATGAGTCTGAACCCTAGCTTTGTGCATACTCACTGGGTGGCTTTGGGGAAATTATTTCATTCTCTTTGATTCCGTTTCCCAGTCTATCAAATGAGGGTCAAGATGGAGTTGGCCTAGATAATCACCAAGGTCCCTTTTACCTCTAAATCTTTCATTCTTGTAGCTGCTAGTGCCTTCCCCAATTATATTATATTTATGAATTTGTTTTGTCTATATTCAACTTAGATATGTAACTGTTGTCTCCTACAGTAGAATATAAGCTCTTTGAGGGCAAAGGATTTTTTAAAAAATTTCATTCAAGGATATTACTCATTAGTTCAAGAAAGACCTCAAGGAAGAGGTAGCATCTAGGCTGGATCTTCCAGAAAAGAGAAACTTATTGGTCTGTTATGTTAGGAAGGAGGGGTCATGGTTCAGGCAGAAAGAATGGCATATATAAATGCCTTTAGAAGTTTGAGGAGTGGGAGACAAGAGAGTGGAGTAGAGACTGTACCTCAGCTGAACTCTCCCACATTCTCCTCCAAATAACTTTAAAATAATGTCTCAAATCAAATTTTGAAATGGCAGAACCAAGCAAATGTCAAAGTATCAAAAGTAGGTATAGCAGTGTATGGCCTCAAGCACATGTGGTGGCTTTGGAAACAGTGGGGACAGTATTAATAGCAGCTTTTAGAGATCTCAGCCTAGAGAAACTTAAAGGATCAGACCATTGGTTAGGAAGATAATAGGGGACCCTTTGCTGGTACTGTGTAGAGCCTGGTGTTGTTTGGCAACTCTCTTGTCCACATGCAGTTCTGCATCATCATTCTAAACTAGTGAAGAACATCAATGACTGAAGGAAAGTAGGTGACCTTTCTGGTTAATGATCAGAGCACAGACCAGGAGAGCAGTGATCAAACTTCTCCCTATCACACCATCTTGGAAGAGTCAAAAGCTTTTAGACCCTCCAAAACTAGCAGCATGAAAAAGTCTGAAGCACAGTGCCTCTCTATCATCAGGAGAGCAGAGTTCAAAGGCAAGGAATAAGTTGGAAATATGGAAAAGGAAAAATTGACCATAAAGTTACTATAGTGATAGACTGCATGCCCAATTCATTGATCTCCTTTTCTTCTATTTTATTGATAAGTGTTTATAGATATAAATTTTCCCCTAAGTATTGCTTTGGCTGTATTCCATAAATTTTTGATATGTTGTCTCCTCATTGTCATTCTCTTTAATGAAATTATTAATTATCTCTATAATTTGTTCTTTGACCCACCCCTTCATTAGAATTAGATTAAGTTTCCAATTTATTTTTGATTTGTCTTTCCATGGACTCTTATTGATTATGATTTTTATTGCAATATGATATGAAAATGATTCATTTATTATTTCTGCTTTTTTGCATTTGGTTATGAAGTTTCTATGTCCTAATATGTGGTCAGTTTTTATGTATATACCATGTACTATTGAAAAGAAGGCATATTCCTTTCTATTCCAATTCAGTTTTTTCCAGAGATCTATTAGTTCTAACTTTTCTAAAATTTCATTTACTTCCTTCACTTTTCTGTTTACTGTTTGGTTTGATTTATCTAGATCTGAGAGGGAGAAGTTGAGGTCCCAAACTATTATGATTTTACTGTTTATTTCTTCCTGAAGCTTATTTAATTTCTTCTTTAAAAATCTGGAGGCTATACTATTTGGTGCATGTATATTAAGTATTGATATTACTTCATTATTCATAGTATCTCTTATCAAGATATAATCCTTCCTTATATCTTTTGATTAGATCTATTTTTGCTTTAGCTTTGACTCAGATCGTGATTGCTTCTCCTTTCAGATGAAGTGTGATTAATTATGCACCAGTCTCTTACCTTTACTCTGTGTGTCTCCCTGCCTCAAATGTGTTTCTTGCAAACAACATACTGTAGAATTCTGTTTTTTAATCCATCTGCTATCTGCTTTTATGGGTGAGTTAATCTCATTCACATTCACAGTTATTACCATCTGTGTTTTTCCCTCCATTTTATTTTCTCCTTTTGATCCTGCTCTTTCTCCTTTCACTCTGCTCCTCCTCATAAGTATTTTGCTTTTAATTATCATCCTCTTCTTCCCCCTCCTTTCAATTATCCTACCTCCTATTCACCCTCTTCTTCTTTAAAGGGTAAGGTAGGATTCTATACCTGAATGAGTATGGTTGTTATTCCCTATCCAAGCCTTGAAAGGGCCCAGTATTATGGACTTTTGGATATCACTGTTGGCTGGTGCCAGGGCCTGGAACTTCAAGGGATGTGTCTGAGGTGTTCTTTTGTTGGTGTAGCCTGGGTCCCAGGATCCTGAAGTTGGCCTATACCCCAGTTTAGAATATGATACAAAAGGGGTGTGTGTGTGTGTGTGTGTGTGTGTGTGTGTGTGTGTGTTGGAGACTCTGTGTGTACTTTTACTTATGGTTACTACTTATCTGGTGAAAATCAACTCTCTCTGCCTACCTTTTAAGTTTTGTTCAGTAGAGAGCTTCCTCACTCCATCTTGCTGTTGGTTTTGGACTCCTGTCATTTTGAAGCACTTTTTAAAGATTGATTTCAAGGGATTGTCAGAGAGGTTTCAGCATTTGCTGTTCCTAAGCCTCTATTGTGGCTCTGCCTCCTCAGGTAAAATTCACCTATTATGATTTTTTAAGGAATTGTTTCCTTCCAAGTATGTTTGAATTCCCTTTTCTATTTGGTCAATTCTACTTTTTAAGAAACTCTTTTCTTCAAAAGATCAAGAAGAGACCATTTAAGATTTAATGGACTACCTGAAAGTCATGCTCAAAAAAGGAGCCTAGACATCATATCTCAAGAAATTATAAAGTAAAAGTTCCCTAATATCTTAAAACCAGAGGGTATGTTAGAAATGAAAGAATTTACCAATAATCTTCTAAAAGAGAACCTCAAATAAAAACTCTCCAGAATATTATTGCCAAATACCAGAGCTTTGGGGTATATATTATGGCAAGTAACAAGAAAGAATTCAAATATCATTGAGCCACAATCAGAATCACACAAGATTTATCAACTTCCACTTTAAAGGAATATAGGACTTGGAATATGATATTCCAGAAGGGAAAAGAACTAGAATTATAACCAAGAATAACTTCAGGGAAAGATGGATATTTAATGAAATAGAAGACTTTCAAACATTCCGGATGAAAACTACAGAGCTTAATTTAAAAAATCAAGACAATAGTCTTTTGACAAGAGTCACAAGAAGCATAAAAATGTAAACCTGAATGAAAAGTCATAAGGAATTCAATAAGTTTAAACTGTTTACACCTTTATATGAGAAAAAGATACATGTAACTCTTAAGAACTCTATCATTATTAGAGCAGGTAGAAAGAGTCTACACAGACAGAGGGTATGGGTGTGAGTAGATAATGTTGGGATGATCTCAAAAAAAGAAGTGAGTGAGAAAGAGGGAAGCACTTTGAGAAAGAGGGAAGGAAAGGAAGAATGGAGAAAATTATCTTGCATAATAGTGGAAAGGAAAATGAGGAAGGGATGGTGGGCAACACTTGAACCTCACTACATCAGAATGGGTTCAAAGAGGAAAGGATATCTCTCTCAATATATATTCTTTTTATATATGCAGAAATATAAGTATATATCCATATATAGACACAAAATGGGAGGGATAGGATAAAAAGAGAAAGGAATGGAAAAAACAAAATAAAATAGGATGGAGGGAAGTATACAATTAATAATCATAACTGTAAATGTGAATGGGATGAACTCATCTATAAAATGGAAGCAGGTAGCAGAATGGATTAGAAACCAGAATCCAACAATATGTTGTTTAAAAGAGACACATTTAAAACAGAAAGACACATATGCAGAGTTAAAATAAAGGACTATAGCAGAATCTATTATGCTTCAGCTGAAGTAAAAAAGACAGGGGAGCAATCAGGACCTTGGATAAAGCAAAAGCAATAAAAATGATGTTTTTAGCATTTACATTGTTTCCTACTCTTCAGGACCTTAATTGGGGTTTTCTTGGCAAAGATACTAGAGTAGAGTGACATTTCCTTCTTTAATTCATTTTATAGATGAGGAACTGAGATAAACAGGGTAAACTGAGGTAAACTGATGGTCCAGGGTCAAAATGTTAGTAAGTTTCTGAGGCCAAATTTCTAATCAGGTCTTTCTGACTCCAGACCCAGCTTTCTCTCCATTGGGCCACATAGCTATACCCAAAGCAAAAATAAAACCAATTAAAAGAGCCATTCAGAGAAACTAAATTTTGCTAAAAGTTCTGGTAGACAATAATATAACATCATTTTTTATGCCAAATATTTCTAATAAAGACTTAATTCCTTAAATATATAGGGAACCAAGTCAAATTTAAAGAAGAGCCATTACCCAATTGATAAATGGTCCAAGGATTTGAATAGGCAGTTTTCAGAATAAGAAAGGAAAGCTATGTATAATTTCTCTCTCTCTCTTTCTCTCTCTCTCTCTCTCTCTCTCTCTCTCTCTCTCTCTCTCTCTCTCTCTCTCATACACACACACACACACACACACACACACACACACACATACACACAAATGCTCTAAATCACTATTGATTAGAGAAATGCAAATTCAAACACCTCTGAGTACTACCTCACATCTATGACAAATACTGGAGAGAAGTGGAAAAACAGACACTAATGAACTCTTGTTGGGATTGTGAACTGGCCTAACCATTCTGCAAAAACCATTTAGAACTATGTCCAAAGGGGTATAAAACTACATATACTCTTTGACCTAGCAATGCCACTGTTGAATCTGTATAATAACAAATCAAAGAAAAAGGACTGATATGTACAGAAATATTCTAGCTGCTCTTTTTGTGGTGGCAAAGAATCAGAAATTGGGTTAATGCTTTTCAATTAAGGAATACCTGAAGAAGTTGTGGTATAGCAATGTGATGGAGTACTATTGTACGATGGGAATGGTTTTAGAAATTCTGGGAATATTTATATAAACTGATGCAGAGTGAAGTAATCAGAAGCAGGAGATGACTGTAGAGTAAGAGCAATGTTGAGATGATGATGAATTGCGAAATATTTAGCTATTCTGACCAATACAATGATCCAAGACAATTCCAAAGACTCCTGATGAAAAATGTTCTCTGCTTCCAAAGAGAGAACTGATGAAGTCTGAGTACAAATTGAGGTATAATTTTTAAACTTCATTTTTCCTTATTCTTTTTTCCCATGCAGATTATTTGGAAATATATTTTGCAAGATTTTACATGTATAATTGATACATTTCTTGCCCCCCGTTGGGTGGGGGAAGGACAGAATTTCAAATTAAAAATTTTTTGAAAGTTTAAACTAAAAAACATTTTTAATATAAAAAAGAAGCTAAAGACTGAAGACAGGGAGTTCTAGGAGGGAGGGAGGACAGATGTTGAAAAAATCAAAGGTCTCATCCCTAGTACAGTCAAAACCATCCTATCTGGAGTTCATAGATGTGCAATCACAGTCATAATCACAGAGTTCTTATCAGAGTCTATATTGAAATACTTGGGATGGCCTGAGCCAACTGGGTAGTTCTCATTATGGACTTCCTGCATTTTTCACGTAGACTCACTCCTCACTTTAGAAAATTGTTTTCCTTTCAACAGTGCTCTGCAGCCATTTGTGTTTTAGATCTTAGCATGGAAGTGGACTGGGAATCCCTCTTCCTCCTCCCACCTATATCCCTTGGTTTAAGATTCCTCCATGGAGCTCTCAGAGATCCAGAGAAAGGCTGGTATTTTCTGTGGAAGAGCAAATCTTTGTCCAGAGACCATGGGGTAGAAAATCTAGCCCCTGACACAGTGCCCCTCAAGGAAGCACCGGCTGTAACACGGTGAAATCCAGCAGCCCAAGACATGACTCATCTCCCTTTGGTCCCGTGTCTAACTTTCCTCTAGTCTGCCTATCATGTTCTGGCTGATCACATCCATTTGGGGCATTTTTGCTGGGCTTTTAAGAAAGCCCTTCGTTAATGCCATATAATAATGCCTCCAAAGTGCAAGAATGGGGCTGTTGGTTGGGATGCAGCTGTGTCCCCATCTCCCCTGATTCATTCAGATGCCGTTAATAGCAGATGTTTGCTTATGTTCTAGGTTTCACCCATCCATAGTAGGGCTTGGACTGTATTCACCTCGTGGCTACCAGGTCTATGCTATATGAGGGAACCCTCACAGCCTCATCTGTTGATGACGGACATAGAAGACGCTGCTTCCTGGATGCAGGAGAGAAAGGAGAAAGAAGGCTGGTGGAGGAGCCCTGCAAGAGTGGAAGCGGGTACGAGCTCCCTCAGTATCTCCACCACTGATGCTTCCACATACCTGATAAAAGCTTACAGCTTCTTCCGAAGAGCCCGCGCTGAGCATTTGGGTCCCCTGGTGGCTCTCCATTTCCTCACATCTGTTTGTTCACAGTGCAGTTGGCTGATTGAGGGGAGGGACTAACTGGGGTCACATCTGTTTGCGATCATTCCATGGGGGGTTGTGGCTAAACACATTATGGCTCATGAATGGGAGGGAAGACAATTGTGCCGTAAGAAACAATGGCAACGAGGAATTCAGAGAATCATGCAAAATCTGGTGGAAAGGAAAGTCAACAGAGCTAGAAAAACATGATCCACAGTGACCCTAAAAACATAGAGGGAAAGACCACAAACCGGCTGACTCTGAAAGCTGTGAAATTAGGGTGACGGGCCATACCCCGCCCCAGAGGAGAGATAGGAAAAAACAAAAGAAGACCTGCCACCTGCCCTTTCTGGCCGAAGTGCAAGGCGGTGGGCGGGCGTTGAACAGCACATTTACCATTGTACTCAGTCAATGTTGGACTAGCTTTGTGGAACCATTTTTCATGATCACTTTTTTCATACTTTACAAGGGATGGCCCTCTGCAGAGGGTGTGAGAAGTGCAGAAGATATCCACTTCTTTAAAATTAAGATAAGCGTCTAGTAGTTAAAATCGTATATGAAAAACTCTGTTCAATAAAGTTCTAAAGTAAAATTAATTTCACTAATATGTATTCTGAAAAATTCAATCATTTATTAGCATTTAATGAGCATAGGTTCTATCTCTAGCTATAATTCATTCTTTCAAATAATAACCACTTGTTAACCACTTGTCTCATGAAAATCTCTTCCCTAGGAATGCGTGGGGCCACATACTCTACAGACACACGTGTGTGTCTATACATGCAAGACATATATATGCATGTAGACACACATGTATGTGACGATATCCATAATGTATGGCCTGGTGCATTTATCAGCATGCTCAAGACTATGTCTAGTATAAACAGTGTATTGCTTTCACTGAACCGTCCAGATTTTGCCTCTTACTTGCTGCCCTGACTTGCTCCGCTTTCTGTGCTCTTATGGATGTCCTTGGTGCCCAGTCAGGGAAGTCATCACTGCTATCGCCCTTCTCCCGCCTACCACGCATCTGCATGGCCCTCTGACTCCCACACAACTTGGATTCCTCGGAGGGCAGAGATTCTGGAAATCACCATGTGTGTCGCATAGGGAGAAGATTGATGTTCAAATGGGTTTTAACAGCAGGTTGTAGCTTTGGCTCATTAGAAGCATGTTGTGCCCCTCAGCCCAGTGCCACCAGCTCCTGGTCCAAGACAGACAGACTGCTGGAATGGCCAGACAGGCTCCTTGCCTTGATATTGGTATCTTTTTTTTTTTTTTAAACCCTTACCTTCCATCTTGGAGTCAATACTGTGTATTGGCTCCAAGGCAGAAGAGTGGTAAGGGCTAGGCAATGGGGGTTAAGTGACTTGCCCAAGGTCACACAGCTAGGAAGTGGCTGAGGCCAGATTTGAACCCAGGACCTCCCGTCTCTAGGACTGGCTCTTAATCCACTGAGCTACCTAGCTGCCCCCTGATATTGGTATCTTAATCCCCATTTTACAGATTAGGAAACTGAGCACAACAGAGGTGATATGACTTGTCCGTGGCCACATTAAAAGCTTTTGGATGACTCTGGGGCCAGGAGTCTTCCTATTACTCAACATTACCTTAAATTACACTATCATCCTGTACTGTGGAAGCTTAGCCTGGATTTATAATGTACAAATATAATATAACTTATGCAAGATCCACATTACCATCTATAGGAATGCAGACAGGCTCGGTCTAACCAACCATATGGGGACAAGAAAATAGATGACAGCTTCCTAACTTCAGTCTTGTCATGTAGCTGTATGGGAATCTGTGGAGAAGTCAGGGCCAGAGAATGGTCCAGACTGGAGCACCAGGAGATTAGGCTGGATAAAAATCAGATCAGAGAAGCAGCACCTTGCCTTCAGGGACCATTTCTCATTGGCTTTTCACTACAATCAAAGTCCATCTCTTCCATGTCAATACTTTTTTGTTTGTGAAGAGAGAATTAGAATCTCTTACTTTATTTTTAATGAGTCATCAATCAGCAAACTTTAATCAAATCAAGAACTTGAAGGAAGTACCCCTACTTAGTACTAGCTGACCATTAAGTAAGAGAGCTCACAAGTCATTCACTAGTTCACACCCCCAAAGGCCACAAGCACTGGTTCCCCTTGGGCAGTGCTAGGCAAATGGGGAGGCTGTGATTGGTTCCTGTGAAGAGGGGGAGAGACAGGAAGTGACATGGAAAAAGGACTATAAAAGACGAGACCGAAGGACAAGATTCACTCTTTGCTTCCTCGGTTCTTTGGCGAGGAAATCTTCTCTCATTGGTGCCTTGGTAGGATATTCTCTTCAGCATGAGCTCTGGCAAGATTCTCAGCAGTCTGAAAGCTCTCGGTGGTTTTTCAGCATCTCCTGACTCTTCAGATCCTGACTTCCTAATTAGGACTTTGGATTCTGGTGAGACTTGCTTTCGGATCTGCATTCTCAGTCTAGGATTATGGTATTTGTAGCAAGGCCATCTTTTCCTACCTCTTTCCTATATTTCATATCTTTACCCAGTTGTAAATAAAAGCTGCTAAGTTTTTCTGACTTAAGGGTTAATATTTTATAAATGGCAACCACCATCTTACTTTTTAAATTCTTCTATTTGTCAAACCCAATATTACATATTGATGGTGTTACATGTCTGTGAATCCAAGAACCAGACAACTTTAGAACAACTCGTATCCCAATAGTGATAATGAGTCAAAGGATATGACCAATGAGATTTTGTAGGAGAAATATGGCCTCAAAACACCTCTGAGGACATATCTAACTAGGAAATAAATGTTTGTCGTGTTAAGTTTATTTTATTATCATTAAGCACCAACTATATGCCAGTTATTGACTTATCCTCAAGAAACTAGCATTCTACTTGAGGTATGTGTGAAATAAATGAAATTATCGCTCCATTAAGATAAAATTACATAGTAGAATCATAGAATTAGCCTTGGAAGGCACCTTAGAGGTCACTGAATACAAACTTCTCATTGTAAGGTTGAGGAACCTAAAGCCCTGGGATGATTACATGACTTGTTCAATGTCAACAGAGTGAAAGTAAATGGTTGAAGGGGGCAGCTGGATAGCTCAGTGGATGGAGAGCCAGGTCTAGAGATGGAAGGTCCTGGGTTCAAATCTGGCCTCAGACACTTCTCAACTGGGTGACCCTGGGAAAGTCACTTAACCCCATTGCCTAGCTCTTATCAACTCTTCTGTCTTAGAACCAATAAACAGTATTGATTCTAAGATAGAAGATAAGGTTTTAGGGGGGAAAAAAAGAAAGTAAATGGTAGAGACAGGATTTGGAACAGGTCCACTGAATCCCTCTTCATTGTACCAAACAGTCTCACCAAATAACAGAATATTAAATTCTGCCATATTACATATTTATTATCAGCTACTTGCTAGCTCTATGATCCTGGACAAATTAATAAACCTTCCCAGCCTCCATTTTCTTATCTTTCTGATATTGATTATCTTTCTCCAGCCCAGTCTCTCTTTCTGATAATAACTAGCCCCTTACAAATATTATTTCATTTTATCCTCATGACAGCCCTGAGAGGCAGATGCTATTATTTTTCTAATTTTACAGATAAGGAAACTGAGCAGACAAAGGCTAAGTGAATCATCTAGGGTATCACAAGGAGGTTCTATTTGAACTCATATATTCCTGACTCCAAGTCCTGTGCTCTATCCATTGAGTCACCTAGCTTCCTAGAATACTTCACAAGGTTATTGACTCAAAAGAAGTAATATAAATAAATGGCTTTGTGAATTGTTCATTCACCTGTTTTCATTTGTGTTCAACTTTGTGACCATCTAGAGTTTTCTTTTTTTAAACTCTTAACTTCCATCTTAGAATTAGTACTGTGTATTGGTTTCAAGGCAGAAGAGCTATGAAGGCTAGGCATTGGGGGTTAAGTGACTTTCCCAGGGTCACACAGCTGGGAAGTGTCTGAGGACAGATTTGAACCCAGGACCTCCCATTTCCAGGATTGACTCTCAATCCACTGAGCCACCTAAATACCCCCAATTTGGGATTTTCTTAGCAAAGATACTTGAGTGGTTTTCCATTTCCATCTCCATCTCATTTTATAGATGAGGAAATGGAGACAAGAAGGGTTAAGTGACTTGTGCAGGGTCACACAGCTATTAAGTGTCTGAGACCAGATTTGATCTCAGATTTTCCTGACTCCTGACCCAGTGCTTAATCCTCTGTACCACCTAGCTGCCCCACCAATGCAACTACTTTTAACAGCAAGCCAGGAGACACATTAAATCAAACAAAAATCATTTAAGCCAACATCATAGCAATCAAAATGGCAAGCAAAGATTCATCCCTCTCAAATACACACACAGTATATTCATTCTCCCACAGGTTGAGATATCCCTCACAATAGCAGTGAACAAATACAACCAACGACTACACAGGAAGGATGCCCTGCTAGGAAACACGTGTGGCCAAGGAGCCTCAGGAGGAGCCTCTGGAACAAGGACAAAGGGCATCCTTGGTCCCTATTCAAATGGGTGGAGATGATGGACATCTATAGAAATGGATTCTGGGAATATCCATGCAAGAGCATGGGCTGGAGGGACCTGAACGTCTACATAACCGTCTAATGCTTTAGTGCCCCTCAGATCCTCTGGAGGAGGCGTCATGGCTCTTGGCTGGCCGCCATCTTATTTCTACCCTTGGATAACTGCATCACTCCTCCCCTTTCTCATGGTCCCTGCTGGACCCTGTTCCTTGCTCTAAGAATCTGGGATTCCTCTCTCCATGAGAGGTTGGCCCTGAAAACACTAAAATGCAGACCTTTGGAGGGACCTTTCAAACAGGCGTCCGACCTCTCCTTGGCCGTGCACTGTCTGAACAACAATCTCCAGGACCTCGTCTTCTCTCAACATAACTGTGTGTGAGACGGAGAAAGAGACAGAGACAAACGGAGGAGGAGCTCACGCACCGGATGAATGATGGGGAACCTAAAACATACACATTGACAATCCCAGCCGAATGGAATAAAGCAGAAGCAAACAGGGATAAGCGTGAACTTCTTTACTGGCTCAGAGAATCAACAGCAGAAGTAGTGGACGGCAGAGTGCGGTCCCGGGACTACTGCTGAGGATTTTAATGTGAACAGCGTGGTGTGGCGACCTGAGAAGCCTCTGATGGCTCTTAAGAGAGGACAAATCAGGGCCTCATTGGAGTACCCAGATGGGGAAAGGAGTGAGTTCTGTGCACTCTGCTGTAGTCAGTCAGTCCATGAGGTTTTATTAGTGCCTGCTGTGTCCAGACATTTTGCTAGTGTGCAAATCCGGATCTAGAGAAAGCCTTGGAGCCATCTCTGGGTCTTTCGTTTTAGAGGAGACAGTGACTAGATCAGATATAATCACCAGGCTGAGGAGAGGACCAGCACCTTACTATGGAAGGGAAGTGCCTTAACCTGAAGAGAAGTCTTGGGGACCCTGGGGGTAAAGGGGGAGGGATGGGGAAGGAAGGAGGGATCACTGTCTTCAAGTATTTGAAACCTGTCATGTAGACAGGGATTATGTTTGTTCTACATGTCCCCAGAGGACAGAACAAAGAGCAGGGCAAGAATAAATGGGTGAATAATAGAGTGTAGTGGCAAGAGGTTACCACATGACCAGCATCACACTAAGTACTGAGGCTAGAACAAGTGAGGATGACAATTCTCCTTATACGCCTTCCTTTCCTCTCCTCTCCTCTGCTCTCCCTCTCCCTCTCCCTCTCCCTCTCCCTCTCCCTCTCCCTCTCCCTCTCCCCTCTCCCCTCTCCCCTCTCCCCTCTCCCTCTCCCTCTCCCTCTCCCTCCCCCTCTCCCTCTCCCTCTCCCTCTCCCTCTCCCTCTCCCTCTCCCTCTCCCTCTCCCTCTCCCTTTCCCTCCCCCTCCCCCTCTCCCTCTCCCTTTCCCTCTCCCTCTCCCTCTCCCTCTCCTCTCCCTCTCCCTCTCCCTCTCCCTCTCCCTCTCCCTCTCCTTTCCTTTCCTTTCCTCGTCTTTTTTCCAAGGCTCTTTCCCTAGTCTCCCCTAGTCTTAGTTTCTTCATCTATAAAAGAGAGATTATAAATAATGCTTATCCTGGGTTGGTAAAAAGGAACAAAAGCGACCATAGAGGTACAAACATTGGGAGGTTTACAGTTTCTTGAATATTCTTACTCTTCCCTGGGGGCCAGAAGGACCAAAAGACCTGACTTTCTTCTCTCCAGGGAGTCCATTTTAAGAGGTGGTAGATAATACCCCCTCCAGAGCATTCTCCAATCTTTGGGAGCTTTATTTTCTTTTCCATTAAATATGCCTTGGGGGCACCAAGATCACAGGGTGTTGAAAGCCTTCATGCTTTAAATTCCTGAATGGCCTTGAACCCTGACCCAGAGGCAACAGCCAGACCCTTTCAGAAGGAAGCTTAGTTGTGCTGTCTCTTCTGGAAGGGCCAGGGAAAAAGTGAGCTGGCAGTTCAGTCCTCAGAGAGCTGTCCATGAGGATCCATTGAACTCCCTAACCTCAGCTGGGGGGTTCAGAAGGGAGCGAGAGGGTACGAGTAGAACAAGAAGTGAGCTCACCATCCACAGCAGCATCCCACCTTACTTTAAAACTTTTTTTCTAGAAGCTTCTACAGTTCCTGGGAAAGGAGTAATATTGTTACCTGTCTGGAATGCAGCCAAAACAGGTGGAGAACACCAGCTGTTGAAGAGGACACAGTCACTATAGAACAATGAAAGCAGGAAGTGAAGGAGGCTGTATCTGGCTGAGATTAGGAGATGGAATTTGGGTCAGCCCCAAGCCACTTTCCCAAAAGGAATTCAGTCTGTGCTCCCTTCCCTTTTTGACTCCCCCTGCCTGACTTCTATGTGACACACAGGTTTGCCGGTCAGCGGTGTCTCTCCTATAACTCACTGGACTCTCAGAATCACAGAATCTTAGAGGGAGGAAATTCCCTCTAGAGAGGTGGCCTTTCCTTGAAGACTCTCAGTGTAAGACCTCACTGCCATCTTCAGCCGTCCATTCCACTTCTGGGCAATTCTCATGCTTAGGAAGGGTATTCTCGCTTCAGTCCCAAATTTGCGTCTTTGCCATGAATGACCCTTTCTCCTCTTTTGGGTCTCTGGGGCCTAAGGATTACAGTGTTCCGTCATGGCTGTCTTCATGACTCCATTTGGGGTTTTCTTGGCAAAGCTACTGGAGCAGTTTGCCATTTCCTTCTCCAGTTCATTTCACTATGAGGAAATTGAGGGAAACCGTTAAATGACTTGCCCAGGATCACACAGCTAGTTAGTTTCTGAGGCTGGATCTGAACTCAGATAGATGACTCTTTCTGATTCCAAATCCAATGCTCTTTCCACTGGGGTTTGCCTCTGGTGTTTTACTGAAGGTCAAATCCGATCTCTCTTCTACAGGATAGCCCTTCAAATACTCAAAGAAAGCCATTGGCCCATCTCCTCTAGACTGAGAACTCTTAATTCTTTTGACTAAACCTTAGAGGGTGATCTCAAAGCCCTTCTCAATGCTTGTCGTCCTTCTCTGGACATGCTCTCCACTTCATCCAAGATCTTCTTAAACAGTGGCCCCTAGAACTGAACTCAATACTCCAAATGTGGTGTGACCCCTTTCCAGACACATTCTTCTTTCATGGGGAACACGTTTTAACTCCCTTTGCCCCTCCATGTCTTCTCTCTCCTCATCTGTGTCTACAGGATTCCCTGGTTTCCTTCAAGATCATTCAAGTCCTACCTTCCACAAGAGACCTTCCCTACTCTCCACACTGCTGGTCCCTTCCCTTTGGGATTACCTTCTGATTTCCTTTTTTTGTGGGTTTCCTGGTAAGGACTTGGTGGGAATCTGTGGAGGGAAGTTTGGTGGGAGAGCCGAGCTCTCCTTCTTGCTGCTCCACCATTTTGACTGTCAATCATGTAGGTATAGGTAGTTGTCTTCCCCACTAGAATGTGGGCTCCTTGTGCACAGGGACTGTCTTCTTGCCTTTCCTTGTATTCCCAGCATTAATTGCAATGTCTAGCACATTGCAAGCACTTGCCAAATTCTGTTGATGGACTGGCTTAATTCCTACAGTTGTGGATGACTGAAATACAAGGGATAACAAAGGAGGCCAGAAAGGATGGCATATTGATATGTGAACATGACAAGTGTGCCTCTAGGGTTGCCAAAGCCTCTTTTGGTTTTCTCATTATGGGCACCAAAGCATGACCAAGCTGAGTGAAGGAAGCACATGGGGGTCCAACGGGCAAGGAAGCAAGTGACTCAGTATCCTTCTGGCTGCTCAAGTGTGCCCCAGCTGCCCAGGAAAGCCTTTGTTTCCCATGCCGATGCTCCAGGGACAGCTGCTCCCTTGACTCTGCTGAGGAGTCATCCTTAAACTAGCCAGTCACACAAGTGAAAAGTGTGTGGAAAAAGGAGGTTGGAGCTTGAGGCCAGCTGTTCCTTTGCTCCCCTGCTCTTACCCCTTCCTTCTCTGCATGATCCATCCCCAAGACTGTTAGCAGAACCATTAAGCCCAAACTTTCCAGGGAAGAAGTTGATGATCTTGGTGTGTTTCAAGTCGGTTTAGAAGCTGTGGTTACTCTGAGCTTCTAGGGCACTGAGACCACTTTTTGAACACCAACTCTCAGTGTTTCTGCTATGAGAGGAGGGCAAGACAGAGAAGATCGAGCATTAGATTTGGTAGTTTGAATCTTGCTGTGAGCATTTCCAAAGTCGGCAGTCTCAACCAAGTCTCCCTTGGTCTCAGTTTCCTCATCTCTAAAATGGGGGGAATGATAGAATTTCCTCCACCACCAAGTTGTTTCATGTCTTTTTGTCTTTGCTGTATAAATTTTATTCTACAGATGTCAACTCATTATGTTGTAACATACTCATAGATAGGTCAAGGTGTGGTTCAGTGAGAGGAGGAAGAAGAAATGGTGCACAGACTGGGAAAGCCATTGGGGGTTGGACATACAACTAACAAAGAGAGGAGAGAATAATAATTAAGGCAAAAAAAAAAAAGAGACCAACATCCCATTCCTGGGAGAACCTTCCATTTGCTCCTTTTCATTCTCATGGTGGCAACTTTAGTGCATGCAGGCTCTCTCGAAAAAAGTTTTGTGGTGTGTGTGTGCGCGCGCATTTATTGAAATATTTCCAGATCACTTCCATTCCATGAGACGTCTTTTGTAACAAAGGCAAAACGATCCATCGAAATTAGTCCTACAATGGCTTCATACAACATTCAATATCTGTAGCATCCTCAACTTCTGTGTTTTGAAATTTTCCTAAATAATAAAATCTACTCTCTCTGCCTTCCATCTCCCAGCCCCCTGGAAAAAAGAAAGGAACAAATTTGTAACAAATATACGTAACCGTGAAAAAGAAGTCTCCTCTTTGCTATGTAATATGCTATTTATCTGCGTATCGTTAGTGACTCTTTCTGGCTCTTTCTGACCCCTGGATCCATCCTTTCTCAAAGGTTTCATCTTTGGTCCCTTCAAATCATGTAAGCTTGTCATATTAATCATAATTCTTACAACCTTCAAAGTTCTTTGTCTTTGCAATTGTTGCTGTTCTTGTAGAAAGTGTTCTCCCACTTCTGGTCATTTCATTTTTCATCAGTTTATGAGTCGCTTCACTGCATCAGTTTTTAGAACTCTTTCCATGTCTCCTTGACATCATCTATTTCCTCATTTCTCACAGGGCAATAGCGTTCCATCGCATTCACATACCACACTAATTCAATCATTTCTCCATTAATGGTCATTTTTAGTTTCCAGATTGCTATCAGCAGAAAGAAGCTAACAATCTTGGGGGGTACATAAAGGACCTTTTCCTCTTTTTCAATCTCTTGTTGGTAGAGACCAAAGGTCAGGATCAAAGGGCACTTCATTGTTGAACGATTTTTTTGGAGTATGATTCCAGATGGCTTTTAGAATGATTGTACCATTCAGACTCACTGACCAAGGTGCATCGATGAGTCTGTTTTCCCACAGCCCCTCCACCATTTACCAGTCCTTCTTCACTTCTCTCCTGGATGATGGTACTTGCCTCCTGCTTGGCCTTCCTGTGTTTAGTCTCTTCTCTCGGCATTCCAGCCCGAACATGACTGCTAGAAAACGTCTCCTAAAGCATAGGTCTTACGTACATAAAAAGTCGTTCCCACCTCCCCAGGCTTTAATAACTTCAACTAAAAAACGCGAAGGTTAGACGGGATGTCTTTGAGGGTCACCTTAAGGTCTACATTTATGACTGTGTCATTCCCTGCCTCCAAATGATCATTGGCTCCCTCTACTCTGTGTTTCCTTGTGTCTGGTGATGCCTTTAGTCTCACTGGCTCTTTCTCCTACAAGGACCTCCTCCACCCTCTCCACTGATCAAATTCCTCCTCATCCTTCACAGTCCATTGTCTCCTGGGAGATGACAAAGCATAATGATAATACTAATAAGAGTAAAAATAATAGTAATAGCAATAATGGTAATAATAAAATCTTGGGTTTAGAGGCCAGAGAAATGCCTCGAGCCTCCTCTTGTCCTGCTAAGCAGCTGTGTGGCAGATCTGGGCCAGTCCACCTTCCTGGGTTTTGGGGGGTCTTTTCTCTAAGATGAGGATGTTGGAGTAGCTGCCTTCTTCGGTCCCTTCCAGCTCTAATCTATGGCCCTAGGGAATGTCACTTCCGCCATGAAGTCTTTTTTGAGGTTCACACTTTACGTCCTCAGACCCCCCCCAATACTTTAGTAGAACAGCCGTGGTCTCACTTTGGTCTGTCCCCCTGAATACACTGCTCTCTCCTTTCCAGATGACTCAGAGGAGCCTTTTGGCATTTTCCGGTCTTTTTCACAGTTCTCTGTGCATTTGTCACCCCTCCTCCCCACTCCTTGATACAGTTGAATTCCTTGAATAATAAGAATCAATATTTATTGCACATTTGAGAGTCTGAAAAGCGTTCTAGCTCCATCACACCATTCGAGTCTCATCACAACCTTGTTTTCCTGCTAGGTGATATTATAATCCCATTTTATAGGTGGTGTTTGACATGGAGGGGGCTTAAGTTACTTTCCTTGAGTCACCCAAGGAGCAAGTGTCAGAGGTAGGATAGGAACCCACATCTTCCTGAATCCAAGTTCACCAAGCACTCTTTCGGTCCCTCAAATGCCACCTTACAGAGAATGAAACAGACTAAATCACATGATTTTTGGTTCTCCTTTCAACCTAGCACCCTGGATTCACATAGTAGAATGAACCAACAAATGGATGAGTGAATATCAGATGGACAAATGAGTGAATGAATGAATGAATGAATGAATAAATATTGCTTACAATCCCCTACTAGGCCATAAAGCAAGGATATGCAAACATGACTTTGTGTGATCTTGGGGGTGTCAATGGGGTTCCTCAAAGGTTTTTTCTCTGAGGAGTATTCTTTCCTGGGAAATACTGGGTCCCAGCCATGGGTGTCTGGGACTTCTGGGGCTCAGGTAGTCCATCATTTTGCTGTTTGAGTGGATTAGAAGTGACCCTTTGGCCCAAGAAATCAGGCCAGAAGAGAGAGTTTTCAGGCTTCTACAACCGTTCTTTCTCCCTCCATTTTACAGGAGCAAATTCAGAATTTGGGGGTGCCAAAGCCTCTAAAGAGAGGGATCCCCTCCTGATGAGTAGAACCCAGAGCCTAGTTCCTCAGTCAGTGAAATGATGGAATGACTGACCCTGAGCACCCATGGCTAGGAATCAGTCTTTGTCTATTACAGGGCCAAGGAGGCACCCAGATGTACAGAGAGGAGTCCCGGCCCCATGACCCCCAGTGGGTTAGGGTCCAGGCAGCGGGCTTCTGGCTGCTAGCATCTGCTGCTCTGGAAGGCGCTTGCTGGGGGTAGGGGTAAGGGTGTGGGGGTGGTAGCTGCTTCCCTTGAATTTTGGAGAAGTGTCAAAGACACTTCATTTTCACTTTGCTGCTTCTCTTTCCTGGCACCACTTAGGTTTTTAGATCTTGCATTTTATCAACCTCCTCCCTCCTCCCTGGGTGAACCAGCCTGAAATACTTATCTCTGCCTACAATTTTCTCTCCTCCTTCCCCCCTCCCTTGTTTCTCTCTGCCTGTTTTCTCTGTGCCTTGGTCTCTGTCTCTATCGTTTTCTCAAGTCTCCTTCTGTCACCATTTGCCTCTTGTCTTTCTGTCTCTGCCATCGCCTGTTCTTCCTCTATTTCTCTGTCTCTGTCTCTCTCCCTCTCTATTTCTGTCTCGGACTGTCTCTCCATCTTTCTGCATGTGTAGAGAGGTGAGTCATGGAGCCTTCTTGCTCAGCTCATTTCCTGGGAGGAGAGAGAGGATTTAGGTGGCTCCAGGGGGAATCCCGGGCTTGAAGAATTTCACAGAAGAGCCCACACTGTTAGAGAAGTGGAAGGGAGATTTCTGTGGGGGCCGCGAGCTCATAAAGGAGAGGGAAGATGGTGGGGGAGGCTTGGCGAGGACAGGGAGGAGATGGAGGTCAGCTTTCTAATGACAGGCTCCCAGACTTCTCTCTGGCACCAGAAGGTCCTGGGCATGAGCGAGGCCCTGAAGGAGCTTTGGAGAAGGAGCAGACTGAGGCGAAAGTGGCAGGCTTCCTCATTCACTCCCAGGGCGCGTGTGCACCGTTTTCTCCCGAGCAGGAGGAAGCCTCCGTGGCTCAGGGCACCACCCAGAAGTTATGGAAACAAGATGGAGCCATCCATAAAGGCTGAGATTGGCTCCCCAAAGCTGGACCCAGATGCAGAGCCTTCTCACCCCCGAAGCGTTCCGGGCCTCGGTTTTTAGCATCTGCCAAGTGGGAACGATAACCATTCCAGCTCTGAGCCGGCATCGGGCATGTCCAAGGGCTAAGCGGCTTACCAACAAGAGAAGCTCAAGAAAAGGCAACAACATACATGGTGCGTGGAAGGCTCAGTTTGTAGAGCTGGAATCCATTCCCCCTTCTGACGATACCATGATTCTAAGACTTGGACTCCATTCCCCCACGCCAACTGTGAGGCTTCCCTCTTTGGTCCTTGGATGTTCAGTCTCTGAGACCCACCAGCACCATGTTATGCTGCCTTCTCTCACGTCAGCATCTCCGCCTCCTCCTCAGGAAAGCCTCCGACTTCATCCCTGGAACCACAAAGAGCGCTGAATGGACCTCCATCCAGACCCTCAATCTACTTCCCAGCCATTCCCCCCCCCCCCCATGTCCTCTCCCTGCCTCTCCCCACCAAAGGTAAATTCCTTGAGAGTAGGGCTTGTCTTGGCAGACTGTGTTTGTATACTTTGTTTTAAAACCCCTCACCTTCCGTCTTGGAGTCAATACTGTGTACTGGTTCTAAGGCAGAAGAGTGGTAAGGGCTAGGCAATGGGGGTCAAGTGACTTGCCCAGGGTCACACAGCTGGGAAGTGACTGAGGGCAGATTTGAACCCAGGACCTTCCGTCTCTAGGCCTGGCTCTCAATCTACTTAGCTTCCCAGCTGTCCCCCTGTGTTTGTATTCTCAATGAGTGCTCGGCACATAGTAAACAAGTTTTTAAAATGCTCTTTCTTCTCTCTCTCTCTCTTCTCTCTCTCTCCATTCTTTTATCTATCCATCCATCCATTCATTCATCCATCCATCTCTCTCATTTTCCTTCTCTCCCCCTCTCTCTTTTCCCCTCCCCTTTCCTCCCTCTCTCTCCATTCATCTCTCTCTGTGTCTGTCTCTCTGTGTCTCCCTCTCTCTGTTTCTCTCACTCTGTCTCTGTTTGTCTCTGTATCTGTCTCTCTCTCTCTCCCCCTCCCTCTCCCTCTCTCTCTCCCTGTCTCTCTGTCTCTCTCTCCCTCTCTCTGTCTCTCTCCCTCCTTCTCCTTCTCTCTGTCTCCCATCTCTCTCCCTTCCTCTCTCTCTGTCTCTCTCTCCCTCTCTCTGTCTCTCTCCCTCCTTCTCCCTCTCTCTGTCTCCATCTCTCTCCCTTCCTCTCTCTCTGTCTCTGTCTTTCTCTCTTTGTCTCTCTCCCTCCTTCCTTCTCCCGTTCTCTCCCCCCTCTCTGTCTGTCTCTGTCTCTCTTTCTCCCTCCTCCCTCTTTCTCTCTTTGTCTCTCTCCCTCTCTCCCTCTCTCCTCCTCCCCCTCCCTCCCTTCCTCTCTCTGTGTCTCTCTCTCCCTCTCTCTGTCTCTCTCCCTCCTTCTCCCTCTCTCTGTCTCCCATCTCTCTCCCTTCCTCTCTCTCTGTCTCTCTCTCCCTCTCTCTGTCTCTTTCCCTCCTTCTCCCTCTCTCTGTCTCCATCTCTCTCCCTTCCTCTCTCTCTGTCTCTGTCTTTCTCTCTTTGTCTCTCTCCCTCCTTCCTTCTCCCTCTCTCTCCCCCCTCTCTGTCTGTCTCTGTCTCTCTTTCTCCCTCCTCCCTCTTTCTCTCTTTCTCTCTCTCCCTCTCTCCCTCTCTCCTCCTCCCCCTCCCTCCCTTCCTCTCTCTGTGTCTCTCTCTCCCTCTCACTCTGTGTCTCTGTATCTCTGTCTCTCTGTCTCTGTGCCTCTCACTCACTCACTCACTCATATGTAGAGCCACAGATATAAAACTCCCAAACCCCTGAGAGGTCATCTAATCCATCTTCTTCTTCCTATAAATGAGGGGATCGGGGCCCAGGGAGTTCAGCTCCTTCCCCTCAGATCACTCGGACCCGAGGCAGCATTTAAACCAGTTTCTCTGACTCCCAAAGCGCCATCATTCCTTTCCTGCTTCCCCATGGCGCCGGACATGTGCCCAGGGGGCTGCCCTCCCCCCTCCCAGTGCTCTTGGAGGATTCGGAAGCTTCCCTCCCAGTAAGCTGAAATCCTCCTCTGCTGTTCCTGCCCTTTGCTCCTTTGCTGCCCTCCTGGGCTGAGGAGAAGCCGCGTGGTCCTTCTTCCCTGACACACGGCCAAGTGTACGCAGACAGGTTTCACGCTCCGCTTCGTTCACTGTCTTTTCTCGGGGTCCCAAGTCTAGATCTAGGAGGGGCCTGGTTGGCCACCTCGTTCAGCCCCCTTATTTTACAGGGAAGGAAACGAAGACCCCGAGCAGGATGCTGCCGTGTCTAACACCACCTGGAGGATTCTGGGATCCCAGCCAGAAGGGACCGTGGAGGAGGCCGGTGAGCCCCATCCTTTGGTTCTCATTCTGAGACCAGTGCAATGTCCTGCTCGAGGTCCCACAAGTGGTATCGGAAGGATCTGAACCCAGGACCTCTGGCTTCAGATCCAGACCTCTCCATTGTACCAAGCTGGTCCTTGGCCAGATAAGTCTCAGCCCTTCTGCCTCTTGCTGGTTGGTCATTTTCCTTACACACATAACTGCCTGTCCTTGCAGTCTCCAAAGTGATGGAGGAAGGGCTCTTCGTGTCCTGGGCTGACATCAACGTGCTCCTCGGTGGGCTCCATTTGTTTTTTTTGTGCCCCGTGTCTGCCCAGGAGAAGGTGAGCTCCCTGGCCGGGCACTGTTTCCCTTTGCTCTTTGTCCCTCCAGCTGGTAGGGTGGCCATCCGTTCCTGGGTCTAGCCAGCACTGACACATCCCCTCTCTCTGCTTTCCACCATCAGGGCCCTGCCCTGGTAACGCTCTCCCTCCTCAGCTTTGCCTCTTGACTGGGTCCTTGGCTTCCCTCAAGGCTCAGCTCAAATGCTGCCCTTCCGGCCCACCGGCCAGAAGGACACTTGGGCAGTTCTCTGCTGGACAAGCTCCCTGAGTCTGGGATTGTCCCCTGTCTGGAGAGGAGAGATCGCGAGCGAGATTAAGGCCTAGATGACTAAAGCCAAGATCAACCCATCTGCCTTTGACTCTTCCTCTCTAGGATTAGCTTCCTGTAGTCTAAAGGCAGCATGTATATACCCTGTATGCGGGCAGGTAGGGGGTACAGTGGATAGAGAGAGCGAATCCCTGAGTTCAAATCTGTCTTTAAACACTTATTTGTTGTGTGATTCTGGATGAGTCATTGAATCGTGCTTGCCTCAGTTTCCTCATCTGAAAAATCAATTGGAGAAGGAAATGGTAGACTATTCCCCTGTCTTTGCCGAGAAAATACCCAATGGGGTCACGAAGAGTCAGACGTGACTGAAATGGCTCAACCCCGTCTTGCTTCTGTATTTAGATGCTGTTCTCTGAGGGCGGGTTTTCTCCCTCTGAGTCCCGGCACAGAGCCCTCTGCCCGGCCCGCCCAGTGATGCTCAGTAAGTCCATCGATCAGGCGCCCAGAGCGCTTGTCCGCTCCCCCAGGCTGGGGAGGAGCACGTGTCCATCACCTGTCCCAGCTTCCTCCAGGATCGGTGCGGCAGCAGAAGGTGGGGAGCCGTTTGCTGGTGCCCTCGAAGAATGAGGCCATCTCGGTGTTCTCCAGGGCGGCCGGACTCTCCGGGGGAATGCGGCAGCGGACTGGCTTCTTGTCCATCAGATGGAGGGGATGCCCACAGGACCTGCCGGACTTCTTCTCGCACAGCGGGTGCCAAGAGGCCTGGGGTCTTCTCTGGGGGCGGGTCCTTTCCAGGGAGCAGGGCAGGGAATGTCTGGGCTCCTTCCGTCCCTCCCTCCCACCCTCCCCTGCGGGCATCTCCTCCCTCCCTCTATCCCTCCCTCCCCTGCGGACATCTCCTCCCTCCCTCCCTCCCCAGCAGGCATCTTTTCCCTCCCTCCCCTGCGTCCCTCCCTCCCTCCCGGCGGGCGTCTCCTCCCCCTCTGGGCCTGGTGAGCCCCTCGAGCTCGGCTCAGTGTCCCTCCTGCTCTCCTAGTCTGGCGGAATCGCTTGGCCATCAGACCATTCTTCTTCTTCCCCAGAAGAGTCTGTGAGGAAACACAAAGGGGAGGCAGAATGCAGGCCCTCCGGGAGGAGGAGATGCTTCCAGGAGCTTCGTTGTGAAGCTGTCCGGCCGCCCTTGGACCGGTGTTTGTGGCAGATGGGCCGAGCTTGGCTTTAGTCCTCCATAATCTCGCTCACGAGCTCTCCTCTCCAGACGGGGGACAATCCCAGACTGGGGAGCCCAAATGTCCCTCTGGCGGGTGGGCTGAGCCAGCGGCTCTCAGGTACCCACCAGCGGAAGCAGAGCCTGGATGGGAGGAGATTGGAAGGGTGTCTCTGCAGACCCACATCAGACTATGGGTTGGGACGGTGGCCTTGTTGTTCCATCGTTCTCAGTCACGGCTGACTCTTTGGGGCTCCACTGGAGGTTGTCCTGGCAAAGCTACTGGAGCAGTTGGCTATTTCCTTCTCCGGCTTATTTTAAGATGAGAAAACGGAGAGAAACAGAGGCCCATGACTTGCCCAGGGCTACACAGCTAGGGAGAATCTGAGACTGGACTTGAGTTCAGATCTTCCTGACTCCAGGCTTGGTACTCTCCCCACTGTACCACCCAGCTATCCCAGCAGCCAGGGACTGTGCCGAGCCATTTCCCAAAGTCTCCCTCTGAGAACTGGAACAATCCAGGCATCTGTCGAATTCAGTCCTCACTGGAAGCAGAACGCCCATGACAGCAGCCCAGTAAGCACTTGTCCTGCTCCTGTTTGAAGGCAGCCCTGGACAGCCCGTTTCCTTTTGGAATAGCCCTCATGAGGAGGATTCTTGGTCTCTGGCTGCTCTTGGCTCTACCTTCAGGCTGTGTGAGACTCTCTCTTCCCCAGGAGAGCAGTTCAAATTCTTGAAGAGAGCTGTCACATCCTCCATGGAGGACCCGTCTCAGGGCAGACCATCTCTCTGAATCGAGTTCATTTGGGGTCCTCCATTTCCCAAGATTCTCAGATTAGATGCCTGTGTAGAGTCCATTAGGGAACTCTTGGACCGCCCAACTCCCTACCTGCTTGGCATTTGTAATGGTGCCCTGCCAGCCAAGGGGCTCGTGTACCTCCCAGAGGAATAAAACCCAGCCTGCTGCCTTCTCCAAATGGCTTCATCCTGTCCTGGCTCCTTTTTCTAACCCTCACCTTCCATCTTAGCATCGTGGGGTAAAGTGAGGCAGGAGTAGCAAAGGGATTTACCCAGGGACATGCAGCCAGGAAGGATCTGAGACCAGATTTGAACCCAGGACCTCTCATCTCTAGGCCTATCCTGTTTTCTTTAGCAAATAAAGGAGCACCTGTGGGTCAGGGAGTCCTGCCTCTACTTCCCCAAACTCTTGCACCCTTTCTGCCCCCATTAGCCTCAAGAGGAAGGCAGGATTCCTCCATGCACAGACAGCTCATTTCCCACCTAGGGGAGGACCACCGAGCCATGGTCCTCTTCCTTCACGCCTGTATGTGCCCATCTTGGTCTCCCACTTGGAAGCTGCTCTCTACTTCTGGGGTGTCCCATGAACGAAGCAGGAATCCCCTTGTGGTCCTGCTGGATGTGCTCTTCTCCAGCTGTGCAAAGGATGGGGGAGAGCTGGTGACCCCGGGTAGGTGGGGCGGGGGGGGGGGAGTTCCCCAGAAGGAGCCAGATTTTCCAAAGGAGAGGCTCCTTGTAGAGCCAAGTCCTTGGTTCAAAACCGAGGCAGCCCATAAACCAATTGTCAGCATGTCGGTGAACGGACTCTCAGCCAGCCCTTAGCGTTGCCCTCCGTGCCTGTCTCACCTCACATTCCTCAACACTGCCAAGGTCTCTGATGAGAAATTGGGTCCCTCGCTGTGGGTGCTGCAATGCCTGGATGGGTCAGGGAGCCCGAGGCACGCTGCCAATTTCCCAGGCACTCCAAGCATCTTGGAGGTTGATGTCCCTCGAACCATCCAATCTGCTTACAAAGGACGAGAGGGAGACTCCCCGTCTTGGGTGCCTTTCCATGTTCTTTGTGTGTGGGGTGGAGGTTGGGTCCTCAGAAGTCAGGCAGCTCTTCCCAAGCTCATTGCACCATGGCAGGGGAACCCCAGCCCACTGCTGAGTGCCTCTTCCACCCCAAGGGGGTTGGCAGGGAGGCTTGATGACTCGTAGAGGGGAAGGCTGGCATGTCCATCATTTACAGGCTCTGCAAAGAGTTCAAGGGAGTAGAAGCCAGGCTAGGCTGGACCTGAATCACTGGGCTGGGGATTCTGTCCTCTTGGGGCATCTCAGAGCTCAGGAAACACCTTTGGGAGAAAGTTCCCTAAAGAAGGGAACCTCCCTGGCAAGAGAATCTAATTTAACCCCATTTATGCCTTTGAAACACCAAGGTTTGAGGCCATTTAATCGAGCCCTTTTGAACATACGAACAAACTGAGGTTAAGACAGGTAAAGGGACTTGACCAACGTCATGCAGGTAGGAAATATCAGAAGCTAAATTTGAATTCAGGTCATCTTTCCAGATCTAAGCCCTAGTCTGTTAAGGGTCTCCTTGGATAGGTATTGAATGCGTCATCAGAATAGGCAGTGAGAAGCTCAAAGATGCATTGAGGGGACCCTCTGGGGATAGAGACGGGCTTCAAAGTGCCACATTCCTGACTCTCCAGGAGTGGACATCCTCCGGAATCCAATTCAGCTTATTCACCATCTCAAAGCGGGAGGCTCCCAGGTGTTTGCTGCAGTGTAAAAGGAACAGAGAGTGTAGACTTTGCACTACTTTGGCCATAATAAAGCTCTCTCCCCACAGCTGTGCCAGCTGCCTCTGAGGTCGTCTCCTGAGTCACACAGTCCCTGCATTTTAGGTCACTTGCTTCAATCCAGTCTGAGTGTGCCTGGTGAGTCAGCATGGTATCAAGGACAGCTGTTTAAGGGCCTGGAGGGAATGTGTCTGAGGACACCATAATGAGGGACCAAAGGATGGAAAAACAGATAGCCATAATAGGCCTCCTGAGCTGGAAGGACAGAGCTGGAGGGAGGGGGATCCCCTCCCTCCCCAGCCTGACTCGATTGTTTTTAATCTGGCATGAGGCTCCCTACCATTTACATGGATGAGGTAACTTTTATGGAAGGGATAAGTAAGAGCCCCAAACCTCAAGTTTGGCCTTCATTTCTAGATTTGCCTTCAAATCAGAACTCAATACACTAAATATTTATTTAGACTATGTCGTGGCACACTAATACACTGTTGGTAGAGTTGTGATCTGCTCCAGCCATTCTGGAGAGCACTTTGGAACTGTGCTCCAAGGATTCTAAAACTTTGATCAATCAGTACCATTCCTAGGTCTGTATCCCAGAGTCCAAAAGAGGGGGTAAGATCTACTTATATAAAAATATTTATTGCAGCTTTTTGACATAGCAAAAGAATGGAAACTGAGGGGTTGCCCATCGATTGGAAATGGCTGAACAAGTTGTGGTAGATGGTAGTGATGGACTACTATTGTATTATGAGACATGACAAGAGGATGATTTCAGAAAAGTCTGGAAAGACTTCTACAAACTGATGCAAAGTGAAGTGAGCAGAACCAGAACATTGTACACAGTGGCAGCAATATTTCTTGATGAACAGTGATCTAAGACCATCCCAGACTCAGGATGAAAAATACCATCTACTCTCCAAGAAAGAACTGATGGAGTCAAAGCAGATTGAAATATACTATGTTTCATCTTCCTCTCTCCCTCCTTCCCTCCTTTTCTTCCTTCCTTCCCTCCTTTCCTTCCTTCCCTCCTTTCCTTCCTTCCTTCCTTCCTTCCCTCCTTTCCTTCCTTCCCTCCTTTCCTTCCTTCCTTCCTTCCTTCCTTCCTTCCTTCCTTCCTTCCTTCCTTCCTTCCTTCCTTCCTTCCTTCCTTTCTTCCCTCCTTTCCTTCCTTCCCTCCTTTCCTTCCTTCCTTCCTTCCTTCCTTCCTTCCTTCCTTCCTTCCTTCCTTCCTTCCTTCCTTCCTTCCTTCCTTCCTTCCTTCCTCCCTCCCTCCCTCCCTCTCTCCCTCCCTCCTTCCTTCCCTTGCTTCCTCCCTCCCTCCCCCCTCTCTGTCTCTCTCTTTCCTTCCTTCCTTCCTTCCTTCCTTCCTTCCTTCCTTCCTTCCTTCCTTCCTTCCTTCCTTCCTTCCTTCTTTCTCTCCATTCTCTCCTTCTTTTTCTTCTCTTTATCCTCCTCATTTGAGATATCTAATGACTAATATGAAAAATGTTTTACATGATTGCACATGTAAAATATGTATCAAATTGCTTACCATCTCAGGGAAGGGGGCAGGGAAGTAGGAAGGAAGGGTCAAAAGAAAGGAGAGACTTTGGAACTCAAAACTTTAAAAAAGTGAATGTTTAAAAAAATTTAGATGTAATAGGGGAGGCTATGATTTCCAATCTATAAACTAGGTGTTATAAACTCAAGGACAAAAAAAATGATTTTGAGATTTTTAGCCAAATCCTCCCCAAAGGAGCAGGCTATGTTAGTCCTCATCTCTATCTACCAAGGCACCTTTTTGTATATCCCTAGCCTAAGTATCTATCATTCAGGAAGAAAGGAAGGAAGGAAGGAAGGAAGGAAGGAAGGAAGGAAGGAAGGAAGGAAGGAAGGAAGGAAGGAAACATTAAGATTCTTCTACATTCCAGGCACTGATAAGAGGTTTACAAATATTTTCTCATTTGATCTTCACAACAACCCTGGGAAGTAGGTACTATTATTATTCCCAATCTACATTGAGAAAACTGAAGTAGAGATGAAGAGACTTACCTACAGTTACATGGTTAGAAAGTTTCTGAGGCTAGATTAGAACTCAGATCTTTCTGTGTCCAGGCCTAGTGCTCTACTCACTGTGCCACTGATCTGTATCTAGGTTGGTACCAAGTTGGTCTTTCAACTTCATTTCCAGCCATTTCTACATTCTCTATCCTCCCATATTCTTCATTCCTGGAAGATTGATCTCACCCAAGAACGCCATACTCACTTGTAACTTTCCAAGCCTGTTGACTTCATTCTTCTAGAATGGGATGCATTTCAGTACTGTGCCACCTCTCCAAACTCTGACCCTTTCCTTTAAGGTTCAGCTGAAGCTCTGCTTCCTCTCAAAGCCTCCTCTGAATCTCCTGGGCAGTATTCATCACCAATGCCTTCTCAAGTCTCCTCTAGTCTAGAATCTCTCTTACCCCTTTGCTTTAGAACAGGAGAACTTAGAGCAGAATGTAAGCTCTTGGTATAGGACTTATTAAAATATTTGTCTTTGTTTCTTTAGTTGCCTAGAACTATAATACCAGCACATACTAGAGCCTTCCTAAATTCTTGCAGAATGGAATGGACTGGCATGAGAAGGGTATGGCAGAGTCGACCAGTTGGCTTGTCTTGAGCATCATCTTTCCAGGTACATCTGAAGTCTTCTTGCTCCGATTCAATCACAGACTTCTCAGACAGTCACTTTCCTTGAACACTTAACATGTGGAGTATGAGGTTCAGGAGAGTCTACCAAGCTTTCCAGTTCTTGTGTACTGGCTCTGGTATCGCTTATCCACTGTCAAAGGTCTAGACTGACTAAGAGGCACTCATTAGAGGTTGAATCACAGAGTGATGGAGGTTGGGGGTTTTGAGACTCCTGGAGACCATCTACTAGACAAGAGGGACTTGGCATCTGCATTGGGGAAGGGAGTGCTTCCATCTATAAGATCATTAGAACCATGGCTCCAACTATTTTCATATGCCCACAGTGTCCCTTTTCCCAGTGCCAAGGCCCTAGTATGGTCTGATATACATGCTAGATTCCATCAATAACATCATTGACTAGTTGAGCAGGTTGGTGGCAGAGGTGTGAGAGGAGAGAGACTTGGCTTAGTGGCATGGTGCCCAGTCCCTATGAAGGCTATCAATGCCTCCCTTTGGCAGTCACTGAAACTGTGGCTCATGAGGCTTCATCCAAAGGGGAATTCCTTAAAGCAGTGTTAGGTAAAAATTTACAGTGAAGGGGAAGAACAGGCAAGGTAGCAGCCCATCCGACATTAGATTGAAGAGTTTCTCAAAGATGGATCTTCATTTGGGGGGTTGAAAATTATTGTAAAGGGTGTGCCCAGGAGGAAACTGGCAAGACCCCCCTGAACCCTCCTGGGTTTCCTTGATGAGATGTTAAATTTCTTTGTTAGGTTAACACTTTCTTTTTTTCACCCTTACCTTTTGTCTTAGAATTGATACTGTGTATTGGTTCCAAGGCAGAAAAGCAATAAAGGGCTAGATAATGGGGGTCAAGTGACTTGTCCAGGTTATATAGCTAGAGCTATCCAGCTGCCCCTTGGACTAAAAAATATTAAAGCAGTCAGAACTTGGGTAAGGTGTGTGTATGTGTGTGAGTGAGAGGGGGGGGATGAGGAAGAGAGACAGAGACAGAGAGAGACAGAGACAGAGACAGAGAGAGAGAGAGAGAGAGAGAGAGAGAGAGAGAGAGAGAGAGAGAGAGAGAGAGAGAGAAAATGAATGGTCCATTCCCTAGAAAATTCATGAGCTTTTTCGTATATGCATCCTAATGATGAGATGGGCAGAGCTATTACCTGACTTGAGTCTTTCTAGATCTGAGCTCCCTTGGTGATAAAGTTGGCAGAAAATTTTCCAAAAATGTCTCTTAAAGGAATGTGTATGCATCTGTATAGTCTTATTTGCACACAGACACATCTACAGATATCCATATATGTTCCTCATGAGGCATGAATGTGTGGGCGCATGAAGTCTCTTTCCCTAGGAGAAATGACCCCTGAGGACCCTTGGGTACTTTAATCTCAAATGGAAGCAATGCAAAAACAGAAATGTCTGGACAATAAGAGTATAAAGCGTTAGGAACACAAGGATTGACATGAGATCCAAATGCACAAGAGCTTAAAAATCAAGAAGGAGAATGTTTCCGTTAGAACGTGTCTTGGGATTTGTCCATGCAAAAGGATAATCAGTTGAGAAGCTCCCATTCCAATGTTTTCCAGACCCCCAAACAGCACCTGGCTCTTGCCAAGCTCCCAGTGCTCTAAGGGTACCGTGTGCGCCAGCATTGGGGAGTGCAGACACCTTTAAGCAGGTAAATGCACTCGTCTTCCATTTGTTCTCTTAAAAGCATCCAAAGCAACAACGAGGGGAGCTCTGCCACTCCCCGGCCACCCCCACATGCCCAGGTACGTTTGTGCCGTCTGATGAGTGTGCACACACCTACACACAGACTTCTAGGGAAAACCCAGCTGCTTGTGAATCACCAGTCCAGGTGCTCTACCTGTCAGGAGGGAAGCTCTCTTCTCCTGGGAAGACCTCAACATTAGACCCTTCCATCCAGCAGCCTTGAAGATGTCTTTAAGTCAGTCAAGTTGCCCCTTGAATAAGGAACTTGAGATTTGCAACCTGGAGGAGTCCAAAGCCCAAACCATAGAAAGTGGCTGTGGCTTCCCTCCCAGTCCCTTCATCTTCCCAATTTCCTTCATCACTTTGTCATGCTCACATGGACAGAAGCGGACTTGGGAGCCTTCACCAGCCATGAGACCCGAACTCAAGGCTTCGGTTTTTCAGCCTTCCCTTCCTGCTTGCCAACAAGGAGGCTTAGCCCCGCCATATGTGGGATGGGTCTGTTACTATTGGATACAATTGGAAATGTTTTCTCCATCTCTTTCTTTCACCCTATAACCTTTTTATTTGTCTTTTCCTCTCATTGTTTCTCCCTCCCTCCATGGGCAGATAATAAAAAGAAAGCCCTCAAAGCCTAGATGCCCAGCCCAGAGAAAGGAATTCCATCACTGTCCATTAGACAAGTCAACTTCCAACATGCCATTTTCCAAGACTATTAAATAGAGGCACCAAGGAGGTGGTCATCACCGCTTTGATCTCTGGGAAAGCCTGTAAACTTCAACCTGGATTATGGTCACCCTCTGAGTAAGAAATAATTCAAGAAAACTCATCAATGCCACTGGGAAAACAGTTCAAAACTCTTCCTCACCAGATCATTTTACCACAGTGATGCACACCTAGTAGGCATTCATTCATTCATTCATTCATTCATTCATTCATTCCACAATTAACTGGCACTTTCTATAGGTTGGTAAGTCATTTTAGCTGTGTCTGCCTCTTTGTGACCTCATATGGGGTTTTTGTTGGCAAAGAAACTTGGAATGGTTTGTCATTGCCTTCTGCAGTGGATTAAGGTGAACAGAAGTTAAGTCACTTGCCCACAACTAGTGAGTGTCTGAAACTAGATTTGAACTCAGGTCTTCTTGACTCCAGGTCTGGTGCTCTATCCACTGAGCCACCTAGCTGCCAGCTATGTATTTACCTTCCATCTGGCAGCTCCCAGACTAGACAGGGGGAATAGAAAGAGGAAAAAAAATGCAAAAACAAGCAAAAACAGTCCACCTTCAAGAATCTTACCTGCTATTGACCCCCCCCCCCCCCATTTACCCAAAGGAATAACCATTAAATATACGCAGTGTAAATACAATATGCTTAAGAAATAATGGAATGACTGGAAGAAAACCCAGCATAGTTCCTTAGCATTGGTTTATTTTCCAGGTTGAAGATGGTTCTAACTAGTTTGATGTTTAGCCTTGGCTGGCAGAGATCTCCTCTGCGGTGGTCATTGAAGCTCTTTCCATTGATCAGAATCGAGCCTTCATTTTCCATCATTAATCTCTTCAGGTACCCACTTCAATAGGACCACTTCTGAGGAGACCCTCATGGATTTTCTTGGCCATGAGAGCACATCAGGACTCCGGACCATGTCCCCTTGCTTGGCTCTTTGGACATTGTTTTCAACAGCTCAGGGACCTCTCGGTGAGGAAACACCCTTACTGAGGGGGATTAGCAAAGGCTCTTTCATTTACAATCTGAGAAAGTTGCCTTGGGCAGGTCGTACAGGTTAGGAGACTTGCCCAAGATCACTCAAGTAGTGTATGGAGAGGAAGCATTTGAATCAACATTGTCCAGATGCCAAGACCAGCCCATTATCCACATCTCCAGGCTATTTGGCCTATAGTAGCCACTGTATAAATATTTGGTGAATGAATGGACAGAATTATGCAATTATTCAGTTGACTGCTTTTAGTGAGTGCCCCAGACGATTCTGTAGAAAACACTTTCCTGAAAAATAACAAAGTCCACTTCAATTCAATCATACTTACATACATCACACCCCTACATTGTGACAGGCCCTTCCTAGGTCCTAGAAAGATGAAGCTTCAGTCCAGCTAGTTCTGGCTTTTGAGCTCAAATTCTCTGTCTCTGTCTCTGTCTCTGTCTCTGTCTCTGTCTTTCTGTCTCTCTGTCTCTGTCTTTCTGTCTCTCTGTCTCTGTCTCTCTCTCTCTGTCTTTCTCTGTTTCTCTCTGTTTCTCTCTCTCTGTGTCTGTGTCTGTGTCTGTGTCTGTGTCTGTGTCTGTGTCTGTGTCTGTGTCTGTCTCTGTCTCTGTCTTTCTGTCTCTCTGTCTCTGTCTTTCTGTCTCTCTGTCTCTGTCTCTGTCTCTGTCTCTCTGTCTCTATCTCTCTCTGTCTCTCTGTCTCTGTCTCTCTCTGTCTTTCTCTGTTTCTCTCTGTTTCTCTCTCTCTGTGTCTGTCTCTGTCTCTGTCTGTCTGTCTCTGTGTGTCTCTGTCTCTCTCTGTCTCTCTGTCCTCTCTCTCTGTGTCTGTCTCTGTGTGTGTCTCTCTCTGTCTCTCTCTCTGACTCTCTCTCTGCCTGTCTCTCTCTGTCTGCCTGTCTCTCTCTGTCTCTCTGTGTCTGTGTCTGTCTCTGTCTCTGTCTCTCTCTCTGACTCTCTCTCTCTGACTCTCTCTGTTTCTCTCTCTCTGTCTCTCTCTCTGTCTCTCTGTCTCTGTCTCTCTCTCTGACTCTCTCTCTGCCTGTCTCTCTCTGTCTGCCTGTCTCTCTCTGTCTCTCTGTGTCTGTGTCTGTCTCTGTCTCTTGCTCTCTGTTTCTGTCTCTCTGACTCTCTCTGACTCTCTCTCTCTGTCTGTCTGTCTGTCTCTCTCTGTCTGCCTGTCTCTCTCACTGAGTGACTTGCCCAGGGCCACAGAGCTAGGAAATGTCTGAGGCCAAGTTGAAGCTGGGCTCCCCTGGCTTTAGGCCTGGTGCCCTCACCGAGTCCACATTCTCTTGAAGGATGGGGGTATTTCCATGATGTACCCAGTACACCAGCTCAGTAAAAAACGGGGCTCTTTCAAGAGGAGGAGGGCGCTGACAGGTAGAGGGAAGGGCAGGGAATCAGGAAAGACCTTGGGGGAGAGGTGGCTCTGCAGTTAGGCCTGGAAGGAAATCCAATGGTTTTCTCTTAGAATACCTTTTGAAAGATTACATTTGCTTTTACTTCAGTAGGAAAAATCATATCTGGTTGACTTAGTCATTTGTGGCATCGAGGGAGGGCCAAGATTCCATGACATTCTCCCCAGGGCCTAGCAGAGCTGAGCCAACAACGGGTGCCAGGTAAGAGCTCTGTGTGGACTGCGTTGGCTGCCCGGGCGGGGATGGCCCCTCTGAAGGAGGCGCTGGGGTGATGCTCAAGCCCTCCTGCCCCACTCCAGTGGGGCCGGCAGGGAGGGCGGATCAGTGCTTTGTCTTTGCCTTTCTACCCTGGAGGAGAGATCCTGGGGACGAGAACAGAACAGAGAGGAGGAGGCTGGAGGCCCAGATCGGCTCCTGAGTCATTGCTCCCTTCTGTTAAGGCAGCACTTTCAAGGCGAAGGTCTCAGATCCTATCTGAAGGGCTCACGCTTGTCTCTTTTTTTACCCCAAAGAGAAGCACGTCACAGAAAGTCACCCTGGCGGTGTCTACGGCTAAGAGCTGGCTCCCGTGGCTGAGTGACTCAGAACCGGAGGCCGGGCGACAGCCCCTGAGACTCGGTGACCAGCACAGGGTGAAGCGGCTTCTCTCTCTGACTGTCGGACGCCCCCGGGCTTGGGATGGAGAGAAATGGCAGACTCACAGCCTCTCATTTCTGGAGGGTTCTCCGGAGGCCATCGAATCCCCTGGACAGGACGTCCCCTTCACTTCATGCCAGCCCCGAGAGCTCACTGGTCACTTCCACGCTGTGCCCACTTCATTAATTAAAGGGTCAGTGTGGCGGGCTTATGGGAAGGCCGCCATGATCACCAGTGGGCAGAGCTGGGAACGGGTTCCACCATTCTCTGAAACGGTTTGGAATGATCTGAGAAAAGTGATTCAATGGGTACTCTGTTTTGTTCCAGCAATCCAAGCCTCTGGCATCTACTCCAAGAATATCCAAGAAGAGGGAATTTCCCCGTCAAAATATTCATTTTTGCACTTTGTGGGGTAATCAAATGGGTGTCCATTGATTGACATTGTATTCCTAATTTCTCAGCTGGGTCACTCAGTGGATGGAGGGCCAGGCCTAGAGACGGAAGGTCCTGGGTTCAAATCTGCCCTCAGTCACTTCTTAGCTTTGTGACCTTGGGCAAGTCACTTAATGCTAGCCCTTACCTTCTTCTGCCTTGGAGCCGATACACAGTATTGACTCCAAGACGGAAGGTGAGGGTCTAAAAAAATGTAATATAAGGGAATACTATCGTGTCATTATATATATTGCATCATTTTATGTGTGATCTATAAGGGAATGCCATTGCATCCTGAGAAATATTTCAGAGAAACTTGAGAAGATTTGAATGAAAGGATGCAGAGTGAAGAGAATGGAATAAAAAGTATCCAAAATGATCACAAATAATAAAGTAAGACGACGTTAATAGGAAATCAAGCATTGTTTAAAAGCAACAATCAGATAGTTTTATCTCCATTTTGACTTCGGGTTAGTCATCACCCAACTCAATCACCAGCCTGACTCACAGATGGCCCTGAGTAGTGGGTGCTGCTTCCCCAAATCTATGCTCACATCAATTCAATTCAGGCAGCATTTCTCATTCGCCTTCTGTGCCACAAACACTGCGCTAGGCTCTGAGGACGGGACGCGGCCCTCCAGGAATGTCGAGCCATTGATCTCCGGGCTGAGCTCTGTCCTCGAGGACCCTCTTCACCAAGAGGCAGCTCCCCAACAGGGCTTTCCTCTCCTTCTCAGGCGATGGTTGCAATGAGGACCCATCCTGCCACAATGAAAAAGGTGCCCAACTCAGGTGGATCCGCCTTTCCACACTGGGCACCCAAACAGATAAACCAGGAATTGTTTTTCTAAAGGAATCAGCTTTCACACAGGTGCCAGAGGGGTGCGGAAAGCATTTTGCTAATGGTGTGACCCCTAGTCCAAGCCAAAGAATGCTGAAGGGTGGACCCCATCTAGGCCAAGTGGAAGGGGAAAGGCGTTGGGTCTCCACCTCCCTGGGGACTGGCCGTTGACCAAGGCTCCCCCTTGAGAATGTCAACATGTCCAAGGTCCCCAGTCCTGTTCATTTCATCACAAGCATTTCAGGGTGGGGCTGGTGTGAAAACAAACAGGGAAAACAAAACTAGGGGTGTGTTGAAACCCTTGAAATCCATTCCTCGCCACTCCTTCTCAAGACTCGGGGGCCCTCAGTGTGTCAGCTCAGGGACTTTGGAGTATAGTCACCAATGGCCTTCCTGGGACCCAGGCAAAGGGTGAAGGTGGCTTCCTGGCTTGTTTCTGTCTGTCTTTGTTCCTTCTCTCTGCCTCTTTGTGGCGTTATGGCTTCCCAGACAAAAGAATCCCTGACCTTCTCGGGCTCTAATTACCTGGTTATTTTGACACCTCAGGTTTCTTGCATCATCTCCTAACTCTTTGTTTTGTCAGGGATCCTGCACTGGGGTGTATCCATGCACAGGGGAGAGGCTGCTGACAGGAAACGTGTCCCAACAGTCAGGGAAATTTTGGTCAGGGGGAAGAGATCTGGGGGTGTAAGGGGTGGGGCTGGCCCAAGGAAGCAGGAAGAAATGAGCAGACCTAAAGAAGGAAGGGAGGGGTGGGGGTACAGAATGACTGGGGAAATAGCCTGGCAAGATTGGTGAGACACAGTGTCTCCACTGTTGGTATCAACGGAACCAAAGTAGATAAGGAAAGCCATGTGGCAGAAACCCAAAGACTAGGCAGCTCCAGGTTCTTGGCCAACTGCAGAACAAGGTCAAGAATAGTGAACATCTCTGTGCCTCAGTTTCTTCCCCTTAAGGATCAGGTTTCTCTTGGTTTTCTGACAAGAACAAAACAGCTTTGATTTAAAGGAGAAGAGAAAATTAAATGGCATGCCATTGGCAAATAGGATGTCTCATTGAAAAGCTTCATACTAAAATACCAATAAGTATAATCTATCTATCTATCTATCTATCTATCTATCTATCTATCTATCTATCTAGCAATCAATCTACCCATCCATCCATCCATCCATCCATCCATCCATCCATCCATCTATGCTACTCATTGGGAATAGTGAGGCTAGGTCCAAATGGAACCCTTAAAGCTCTCTGGTTCCCTTCCATGATCCCTTTTCTTGGTATAATAGGGAAATCTGTCAAGACAATGAAAACTGTGAAGTATTAGAATTGAAGTATTAGGTTGATGCTTGAGAGAGTGGGACTTTAGTCCATCTTCTTCCTGCCGTTATTCCATAAGACTTGTAAAAACTTCTCCTCTCACCAAGGAAAGGAGAGATGACCAGAACTCCAGAAAAAAATAAGCCTAACCCCTATCCCTCCCCATCAATTAGGCAGCAAGAAGGTATTCAGGACCACCAAAGACATGGTGCCATCTTCCCATCTCCCTGATTCTTCCATTAAGTACAGAGTTGGAAAATATCAATTATTATAGAAAGCTGTCCCAATTTAAAGTTTTCTTTCAGTCTTTTTATTTGTTTGGCTTTTGTTTCTTAATTTAGATCTATGAATTCGTTAACATGGAGAATTCTCCATGTGGATATGTTTCACACATGCACACTCCTTTGAAACTTTTGATCTTTGAAAATTTCCTACAGAGGTTGATAGTTTATGTTACAAACACAAGATCACATTGTCAGGATGTGTGACTTGAATCCAATTCTTCTTAGCTCCAAGGTTAGCTCCCACCCAACCCTATACTTTGTGTATAGATGCACACAATTATTAGTTCATCTCTCCTTTGGAAAAAATTAGTAACTCTGCTCCTTGTTTCTTCTAGATTTTGTACTCAGAATATAGTACATCAAAGATTTGTGATTTCTCAGCACAGGGAGCTGGAAACTTACCTTTAATTTGGCAGGTAGGTCTTAGTTATCTGAGGCTCAGAGAGATTAAAAACCATGCCCAGCATCAGAGCTTGGATTTGAAGTCGTGTATTCCTGAATCCGTTTCTAGTGTTCAGTTGCCCATGAGGTGCTCTTTGTATATACTAAGCACAATGATTGTTATGTTAAAATAAAGGTGACCTAAAAGCATGGAAATAAAGAAAAAAGTGAAAGTATAAGTAGCAAAAGATATCCCAGTAATAACATTCTATCATTATTTCCCTCGTTTTTAAGGAATATATTTGGTATCTGTTTGGCAGAGTTAGCCAACAGAAAGCATGATGGATAGAGTTTGGACACCTAAGTCTGTATCCTGGCTCTGACACGACTTGAATGATATTAGGCAAACCACTTTATCTCTCTGAGCCTCAGAATCTTTATCTGAAAAATGAGGACTAGATGTAAAAATTGGAATAGATAATCTCTGAAGTTCCTTACAAATGTAAATTTGTTATCCTAAGAAATGTTTATTTAGATTTTGTTCATGCCAAAAAATGAAAAAAAAATGGATGGAGGAAAGAATATTGGCATTGACAATTTCTTTTTAAAAAAATGTATTCAATGTAAATTGACTGCTCTAACTGGAAGATCAAAATAACCTAAAAATCACGATTGCAAGAAAAATCGAACTTCTTCACTGATCAAAGACATGGCAACCATGGATGACATAGGTAGAGATTATAAACTCATTTGTAAAATTTACAGAGAAAGATAGTAGAAAGTTAGCAATATAATTGCTTTATAAAACTATGAGAGACAATGGAAGGAAATCTAGTTTAAAGAAATTTGGTGGGGGGCAGCAGGGTAGCTCAGTGGATTGAGAGCCAGGCCCAGAGACAAGAGGTCCTGGGTTCAAATCTGGCCTTAGACACTTCCCAGCTGTGTGACCCTGGGAAAGTCACTTGACCCCCATTGCGTAGCCCTTACCACTCTTCTGCCTTGGAGCCAATCCACAGTATGGACTCCAAGATGGAGGGTAAGGGTTTAAATTAAAAAAAAAAAAAGAAATTTGGTGAGGGATCCAGCAAAGCAAAGTCCATCCTGAGTACTCTTTAAGTTTGAAATCAAAATGAGGACAACAAAGAATGAATATGCAAAAGATTTTGACAAAAAACTTTCATTAAAAATTATTTTTACCATCAATGACAGAGTTGCTACTTTATTACACTGACATCACAATCCTGCCTAAGCTTCTTGAGGAGATGGAAATGGAACTGAAAAAAAATTCAGTAAACAAAGATGGGGAAAGAAGTTGAAATAAACCAAGTACACACATAGAAGACCCATACTAGTTGTAACACAGGTTTGAGGATGTCGAAGGATGTATTTTCAAGATATTTGAAGGAAGAGAGCATACCAAAGGTAAGGGGGAAAATTGTACCTTATCAATACAAAATGCAGTGCCTGGGGGAATACTAGTTATTACCAATCCATAAACTTATTTTTGTACATATGTAAACTGGTGTTGAGAAATAAGTATACTCCTTTCAATTCCCATTCAGTAATCACTAGATATCTAGATCAAACTTCTCTAAAATTCTAATCAGGTCCTTTACTTCATTTCTGCACTCTATCTTCGTGATGACTGTTGGCTTATTTGCAAGACAGCTTGGCCTCCCTCCATAGATATGAACTTCAGCACTCTAATCATTTTCAAATTCCCCATCCAGGGATTTTATGCTCCCAGAAGACTTCCAGGACCTTGATCATACCCACTAAGCTGTTGCCCAGGATTTATCCGATCTATGAGGAAAGGAAGAAAAGAGAAATCTCTCATCAGCTTCAGCAAGTTGGTTCCAATGGCCACTCTTGGGATAGCAGGAAGAGCACCAGAATGAGAGGGAGAGACCCTCAGAAGTAGAAGGGACATCAGATGATTCTAATCTAAATTGGAGAGAAACAGACTTTACAGCCTCCCTAATAAGTCTTCATGTGACTAGCCTTGAGAACAAACTGATTTCCTGCTAAAGCAATCCATTCCACTTTGGGGCAACATAAGTTGTGAGGGAGTTTTTCTTTCTATTGAGACAAACTCTGCTTCCCTTTCAAGACACTTTAGTTGGAATGGACAGAACTTCCTGGAGAGAAAGTGACTCTCCAAACATTGAAGATCTTTAAGACAAGGATTGATGGCCTCTGATAGGAGATTCTTTTTTATTTTATTTTTATTGTCATGCAAAACACACTTCTGTATTGGTCATCGTTGCAAGAGCAAACTCATCCATAACCAAAAAACCCAAAATAAAACCAAAGATACACTGGTGTGAATGATGACTCCAACAGTTCTTTCTCTGGAAGTAGACAGCATTCTGGGTCATAAGTCCTTCAGGATTGTCCCAGATCACCGAATTGCTGAAAGTAGCCAAGTTTTCACAGATACTCATCACCCACTATTGATGTTACTGTGTACAATGTTCTCCCGTTCTGCTTACTTCACTCTGCATCAGTTCCTGTAGATCTTTCCAGCTTTTCCTGAAACCATCTTACTCATCATTTCTGAGAGCACAATAGTATTCTGTTACCGACATGTACCACAATTAATTCAGCCTTTCCCCAATTGATAGACATCCCCTCAATTTCCATTTCCTGGCCACCCCAGAAGGAGCTGCTATCAATATTTTTGTACATGTAGATCCTTTCCCCTTTGTTATTCTTATTGGAGATTCTTGATCAAATAAAATAATAATAACCAACATCATCACTTCATATTTGCAAGCTGTACTATTTCATTGAATACAACAACATTCTTGGAAGGTAGGCCCTATTATTATTATTATTATTATTACTCTTTTATAGAAGATAAAATTAAATCAGGCTGTGGTTAAATAACTTGCCCAAGGTCATAGAAGTAGTAAGTGTCTGAGGCAGTATTTGGACTTGAGTCTTTCTAATTCCTAGCCCAGCATACTTTCCACCCTGCTGCCCTTAGTATAAATTGGACTAGATAAACTCTCTGAGATTATGGGAGGCTGTGATTTATTTACATCTTTCCTGAAGCTTCTTAAATAGGATAATTCTCTCATCCCATTAATGCAAAGGAAATTAATGGGGGGCGTGTTCTCTGGTTTGTTGTGTGAGTGGAGAAGTAGCACTGTGGATTCCCAGGTTTTCTCCATGAGTGTAGACTAGGGATGGTACCCAGGCGCCCAGCCATCCATGAAATGGGAGCGGCTGCTTTGCCTTTCAGGCTAGCAACATTTCATATGAACCCCTTGAGGGCAGGACTGCTTCTTCATAAGCTTTCAGTTCTCATATCACCTAGCAAAAGCCCCAAAACGTCACCGTAAGAGACATTCCATCTAGGGTTGGTCAGGAGGGCTCTGACCTCGAGATGGGTGACTTTCAGGCACGACGCATTTCCTGTCTAGATCAGTCTCAGTTTCCCCATGTGAAAAATAGAGGAGCTGGCTGATCTTCAAGGTTCCTTTGGGTTCTCCCGGCTACCATCAAGGGAATATAGAGTGGAGTAGAAAGAATGCTTGGTTGACATTCAGGCATAATGATCTCTGTTGCCAACTCACTGGCCATATGGTTTTGTGCAAATCAATGAAAAGCTCCGGTTCTGTTTCCTTCTCTGTAAAGGAGGTGGGTTGTATGATCTTTAAGGTCCCTTTCTATTTGGGCACTATGTGGTTCTATGCAATATGAATTTGACACAATAATACTTTTTGTTGGTTTTGAAGATTGAAAAAGCATTTATTAAGCACTTATAAGAACTCTGCAAAGACCAAGGAATACTATTCCTTTCAATGTAGTCTTGGATAGCTTAAATTTTTCTTTTTCTTTCAAAAAATGTAGAAACAATTTTTTAACAATTGTTAATCAGAGATGTTGTGATCCAACTTCTCTCTGTCTCTCTGTCTCCCTGTTTCCTCCTCCTCCTCTCTCTCTCCTCCCTGTCTCTCTCCCTCTCTCTCTCTCTCTCTCTCTCTCTCTCTCTCTCTCTCTCTCTCTCTGTCTCTGTCTCTGTCTGTCTCTGTCTCTCTGTCTCTGTCTCTGTCTGTCTGTCTGTCTGTCTCTCTCTCTCTGTCCCTCTCTCTCTCTGTCTCTGTTTCTGTCTCTCTCTGTCTCTCTCTGTCTCTGTCTCTCTCTCTGTCTGTCTCTGTCTCTCTGTCTGTCTCTGTCTCTCCCTCCCTCCCTCCCTCCCTCCCTCTCTCTCTCTCTCTCTCTCTCTCTGTCTCTGTCTCTCCCTCCCTCCCTCCCTCTCTGTCTCTCCCTCCCTCCCTCTCTGTCTCTGTCTCTCTGTCTCTCTCTGTCTCTCTCTCTGTCTCTCTGTCTCTCTCTGTCTCTGTCTCTCTGTCTCTGTCTCTGTCTCTCCCTCCCTCCCTCCCTCTCTGTCTCTCCCTCCCTCCCTCTCTGTCTCTGTCTCTCTGTCTCTCTCTGTCTCTCTCTCTGTCTCTCTGTCTCTCTCTGTCTCTGTCTCTCTGTCTCTGTCTCTGTCTCTCTGTCTCTGTCTCTGTCTCTCTCTGTCTCTGTCTCTGTCTCTCTGTCTCTGTCTCTCTGTCTCTGTCTCTGTCTCTGTCTCTGTCTCTGTCTCTCTCTCTCTCTCCTTCCCTTTCCCTGAGACAGTAAATACTCTGATACTGGTTATTCCAGTGCTGTCATGTGATATATATTTCCATATTCCTCATGCTGTGAAAGAAGACACATAGCACACATAGTTTAAAAAAAAAGCTCATGAAGGAAATAAAGTGAAAAAATGTTATGTTTTGATCTGCATTCAGATTTTGGCAGTTCCTTCTAAGGCTGTAGATCGCATTTTTGATTATGAATCTCTTGGGATTCTCTTGGAACCTTGCAGACACAATAGAATTCTTAAACTTATCATTGGGGTCTAACTTACAGTCCTTTCTAGGAGTGATGAAGAGAGAGCAGAAGGGGAAATGGGGAGAGTCACCTGCTGGGAACATCTGAAGGGAGTCTTGCCAGACCTTTCTCTGAGGATCTCTCCAAGCAACAAGGGTCAAACTTCTATGGGAGATCTTTTCTCATTACTCTCGTTATCTTGTCATCTTGTCTCATGAAGAGGAGCGAAGAGCATGCCAGGTTCACACTAAGCAATTGGATATAATTATGCATTTTGCCTCTCAAGCCCTTAGTTTCCCCATCTGTAAAAAGAGGCAGTTGGGTTAGAGTACTATCTCGAGAGCAAATGTTCTCTTTTCTGCCTCTAAATCTAGTCAAGAAACTTGAGCTTGCAAACGAGGGTGCCTTGGGTGCTAAAGTGAAAGGGGAATCAGTTCCTGTCAGGAAAGACTTGATGGTTTTTGGAAGTCACTGGGTGACCCTCTCTCCCTGGTGAGACTCCCAGGTTGGTTTTCATGACCGCTATTTCTTACAGCACAGTGATAGTCCATTATATTCACTGGAACCCAGTTTGTCTAGTCCAGGTCCCTTTTCACCCAAGCTCCCTCCTCTTCATCAGCTCAAGTACTCAAGCCATCCCCATGGCGGTCTCTGAAGAGATGTAGGCAAGGATATCCTCTGCTTTATGGAGGAACGCTGCCCTCCCTGGGCTCTCTGGCTCCATATCTTCTTCACAGCTTCCACACTCAGCTGCCCCCTTTGCATTGACTGTTAAAATATTTTGTATTAAATTATCATGCATCCATTACTATTGCTCCTGGAATAGAAGCCCTCTGAGAGCAGAGAATGAGACATTTTTGTCATCATATTCTCAGCATTCTGTATATAATAGGTGCTTAATAATTGCTTGATGAATGCAAATGGTTCCTGAGCAAAAAAAAAAAAAATCTACTTTTGATCGTGTTTGGGAGAAGGGGATGGAGGCCAGGACAAGGCCGCGGAGAACTGGACCTTTTCCAAAATTGTGCTGGTCACTTGATGAGAGAAATGGTTCCCTCCTCTTTAGGTTGAAGACAAATGAATAATTGCTAAACGTGTCATTCCTTTTAGTCATTCCTTGAGGACTAGGGAAATGGCATGTTTCTTCTGCATAGGCTCTGGGCCTTGTTGCCCACAAATTTCAGTTGCCTGATGGGCCGGGCCTTGGGGCTGTTCCCCATCCTACTTACAAGTGCTCCTTCTGGGGAACAAGACTGTTGGACTTGTTATCAGGGCTGTGGGAGGCTTCTCCCAGAGGTCACAGGCCCAGCAGGGATGGGGAGGGAGGACCAGCCTTTGGGGAGGAAAGGAGTGGGTGTGAGTGTTTGGGCTGCCACCTCCCTGGATCCAGTACATTTCCAGTACTCAGAAAGGCAAGTGGACACCCTGCCCCCACTTCCAGGGCAAGGAAGCACACTCATTGCTCCTGGGAGGAGGAAAAGTTTGACAGAGATTGTGTGTGTGTGTGTGTGTGTGTGTGTGTGTGTGTGTGTGTGTGTGTGTGTGTGTGTGTTTAAAAAAAATCAAAAGCATCCCTGAAAGGGAAAAAAGAATTCCCAGACTTGTGAGCTTCAGTTTCTTCAGGGAATTCTCTCTCTCTCTCTCTCTCTCTCTCTCTCTCTCTCTCTCTCTCTCTCTCTCTCTCTCTCTCTCTCTCTCTCTTCTCTCTCTCTCTCTCTCTCTCTCTCTCTCCTTCTCTCTCTCTCTCTCCTTCTCTCTCTCTCTCTCTCTCCTTCTCTCTCTCTCTCTCTCTCTCTCTCTCTCTCCCTCCCTCTCTCTCTCCCTCTCTCTCTCTCTCTCTTTCTCTCTCCCTCTCTCCTCTCTCTCTTTCCCCCCTCTTCCTCTCCCTTCCTCCCTCTCTCTCTGTCTATCTCTCTCTCTCCCTCTCTCTCTGTGTCTCTGTCTGTCTGTCTGTCTCTCTTCCCCCCCCTCTGTCTTTGTCTCTCTCTTCCTCTCCCTCCCTCTTTCTTTTCCCTCCGTCCCTCTCTCTGACACACACACACACACATCACGCCCAATTGGCTTGTTGTGGAATCCTAATGAGCTCAGGGATGCTGAAATGCTGGCCAGCTTCTGATCCTGGTCCCTGGACTGCATACACTTGCTCTTGAGGCTCTCCACTTACTGTGGGGTTCTCACCCTGCCCCAGGCTGGCGTCCTCTCTCTGCCTGAACCCCGGGAAGTCGCAGCATCCCCGCATTTGCTCCACATGCTCCAAAAGACTCCAAAGACCTTTAGAGACCAGCCAGTCCAGCCCCCTCATTTGGCAGAGAGAGTGCTGAGGCTTAGAGAGAGGAAATGATTCATGCAGAGTCAGAGTTAAGATTCAGGAGAGCCCAGCGTCAGACCAGGAACCTTTTCCATCGCCCCAATTGTGTTTCTGTGAGATATAGTCAAAAGATGCCGAGCTGCCCTTCCAAGGCAACGGCCAAGGCCAAATGTAAGTCGTGGCTTTAAACTAATCAACAATCGATTCAAAGCCTATTATATTCAAGCTCTTGGGGAGGGGGTGAAAAAAGGAAGCAGGTCCTGCCCTCAAGGAGCTTCTATTCTATTTGGGGGGGATGACATGGACAAATACAAGTATATGAAGAAGAAATGAAAAATGAATTCAAATAAGTTTGAGGGGCTCCTGGGGACAGATATTTGGTGACAATGCCAACCATCATAACAAAGAACATTTATGGTACCCTCTAAGGTTTGTCAAGTGTTTTATTTCATTTATTCATTCATTCATTCATTCATTCATTCATTCATTCATTCATTCATTCATTCATTCATTCGTTTGTTTGTTTGTTTATTTGTTTGTTTGTTTCTCCCCTGTGATTTTGATATCTTCTAGGATAAGCATGACCACAGCAATAACTAGCATCTATATGTTTGCTTTACATATTGCTAACTCCTTTTATCCTTACAACTCTGTGAGGTTGGTGCCCTTATTATCCCCATTTTACAGGGAAGGAAACTGAGGCAGAGGGCAGATAAGTGACTTGCCCAGAGTCACATGGCTAGTAAATGTCTGAGGCTGGATTTGAACTTGACTCTTCCTTCCTCCAAGTCTAGCTCTTGAACCACTATGTCACTGAGGCAGATACCAGTGGCTGTATTCACTCAAAGGCGATCATCCAATAGGAGGTTTTGAAAACCTCACTGTTTTTTCACTCATTTTTTCAGCCAGGTAGGCAGTCTTTACAGAGTGCCTCCTCTGAATGAGACATCCTGGCTGGGACAGAGAGGGGATGGAGAAGCTAATAGCCCAGGAGGGCAGATAAAGCCCGACTTCATGTGACTCCACAAACACAAATGGCAATATGGCGGATGGCTAGGAGCATGAGCCCAGTGCTTTTCCTGCTCTCTCTCTACCCCTTGATCTTTGAGGCCATCCGTTTCCCTGATCCTTTCTTGGATGTCAGGGAAGTAGTGAATTATTTAGCTCGAGAAACTGGGCAGGGAGAAGCTTGGCTGCGATCGAGCAATACATCTTTAGGAATGGAATCCAGGAACTCTGATTTCTGGGTCACTGGAGGGGCCACCCCGAGACGCTTCTTCCAGGGCTTCACAGCGTGGGTGAGCTGGTCTCACTGATAACCAACGTCAAGTTTTGCAATGCATGATGTGGACATGTCGAAATGTAATGTGGCCCGAGATCAAGATTCCGTCTTGTTTTCTTGTTTAGAATAAGAGCACGTCTACCAGAGTTTCATAATGCACTGACGAGCGTGGTATGACACCAAGGCTTTCAGGAATTGTACCATCAGAATCCAGCAGAGAGGTGTGACTGCTGATAACCACACAGCCTCCATTGTTTTTATTTTCCTTCCAGAGATGGACCACATCCATTTTTTAATCACTCAGAGTGTCTCCTTTTACACTGTCTTTTACCTTTGCCTTTTCTACCCCTCCTTCTCCCATTGTCCTCACACCCAGCTTGGAATTCCAAACAGAGCTGCTCTCACCCTCACATCTGCAAGATGAGTCTAATGATGTTTGCCACCTTCCCACTTCTCCCTGATGCTGCATGGATTAATGAGATAATGCTTGTAAGTGTGAGGAGCTGGGGTAACTCTTCTCCTGTCGTGCTCCTCATCCCATATCACAGCATCTCTTCTGCCAATTTTCCACAGAACTTGTCAGGCAGGGCAGGTGGAAAGAGAATGTCCAATGCCTCCGGTATGTTCCTGGAGTGGAGGGAGGGTGTGGAAGTCCAGGAAAAAATGAGCCTCCCTAAGAGAAAGTTGCCACTCTTCTGAGTTGCATTTAGAATCAATGACTCTTCCATTAGGAGGTCACCTGGGCCAAGCCCAACCAGAAGCCCAAAAGCTTTCCCTGACAAGAGATCATCCTGTCTCTTCTTGGATGCCTCCAGGCACAGGAGACTTGGATACTCACTGATTAATCCTGGAAAATCCTCTGACCTAAGGAAGAGTGGTCAGCCTGGCTAAAGAACAGAACAAGAATTTGTCATCTTGTCCCTAAATGTTCAGTACCTCATTGACTTCTAATAAATAGGCTGACCAACGATGACCATTTTCCTACATCTCAAGATGATTTTATTCTTAGATGGTTCAAATGATTCTGTTTTTCTTTCATTCACAGTGTCTACACAGCTGAAAACATCCTGATGGGTTCTTCTATTTGTTCATGATTGTTTCAAAGGTTCTCTGTGTTTTGAGGATCCTAGATTCAGAGCTAGAAAGGATCTTTGGGGGGAACCCCTCTTTTTAAGAGAAGAAAGTTGAGATCTGGAGCCTGAAGTGACTTTTCCAATTGTATATATGTTTAAGTTTTGGAGGACCAGTCTGAATTCAGTTCCTGGACAACTGGGTAGACAGTTGGAAGGGACATTTGAAACCATAGAGTCTAACTCTCGCATTTGACAGAGGATTAGTGAAACAGCTTTCCTAAGGTCACAGGTAATAAGTTCTAGAATCTAGGGATTCAAATGCAAGAACTGCAGAGTTAGTGCCAGGATCACAGGCTATAGGAAAACAAGACAAGATCCCTGTCCTAGCCTTTCTCTTTCTGTTCCTCTATGAAAGCCACAACCCCACAGAAGAGGATTAAATGAAATCCTCCATGTCCCTCACAGAGAGCTTTTCCAACATTTCCCACCACCAGCATCCCACCTTCCACCCTCTAGAATATCCTTCCTCCTCTTCCTCCTTAGCATCCCTGGATTTCCTGGCTTTCAAAGCACAGAGTCATAGAACCTCTAATGTGGAAAGACCCCTGAGCAGTAACGCAGTCCCCCCAACTCACTGCTGCATCCCTTCTATGGGCTGCTCAGAGGGCTGGCAAGCCTATATATACTTGGATACCTATTGCCAGTTGAATAAACAGAGAGAAAGGAAATGTTTTTGGAGACTTTCAGGGTGAAGGGCAAGTCACTTGATTCTCTGGGGACTCAGTTTCTACATCTGTCCAATAAAGGGTTTTGTGGTTAATAGCTTCTACAATCCTTTTCTGCTCTAACATTTTATGGTTCTCAGATTCCAAGATAATTATCTCAGGCCATTGGATTGAATCAGTTTTACAACTGTCTCAATCCCTATCTCTTTGGCTGTTTAGACCATAGATCTTCAGGTAGGACCATGTTCAAGGTTTTTGTTTTATTTGATTTTATTTTCAAAAGCTCATGACAATTTTTTGGCTGGTCAATTCTAGGGCATTTATGCCTTTAGGATCCAGAAGTCACAAATAAGGGGAAACAGGGTTACAATAGACACAACCACTGATTTATTGACCCCAAGATCATTTAGAGCTCTGAATCTTTGTTTCCTAATGACCTTTCAGTCTTGAATGTTTCTGTTTTGGTTTTGAAAGGCTGGTCCACTCCTGGTATTTTATGGTTGCTATTCAAACCCTCCTTCCCAATTTTCCATTCTGTATCCTGAGGTCCCCCTCAGATCTGACATTCCATGCTTTATATTCTAATATACCTCCTATCTCTATCAGTTTATGATCTAAGGGCTTGGTCCCTCGGAGCTTTGTTCCGTTCTAAGGCTCCTTCTATCTCTGATGTTTTCTATTCTAAGGTGCCTTCAAGTTCTGACATTCTATTTTCTAAGGGTTCTCCAAGCTCGTTCTGTGTCTTAAGGCCCATCTCATCTATCATAGGCTGGCCCCATCTCCCCTCTAGCTCCAGCAGTCAGTGATCCTGACCTTCAACCATGAATTCTAAGAATGCTGTGGCTGCTTTGTTCCATGAACACAGAAGAAGACTTAGGGAGCTGAGGTGACCCATCAAGGAATGGGGAGGGCCTGAGGTCAACGGAATCTAAATACGCAAGTGGGCACTTGGCTTGCCCACGGAAACTGGAACCTAGTCTCTCACTTTGACCACAGCCCCTAGTGGCCAGGGTTCTACAAGCTTTACCAATAGATAGCATCGCCATCCCCAGACATGAGCTCAGAAAATGCTTTCAGAAACCCACACAAATCTTGGGGGAAAGATCACCATTTGCCATTGAATGAAAACTGGCCATTTTCCATATTAGAGGTATGTGTCTTGGACTCCCAGACCTTTGTGGAATTTCCACATGAAGTTCGGTCTCCTTTGTGTCCGGTGTCACAGCCTCCTCAACAGCCCTCCTAGCCTTCCTCCTCAACAGATACTGAGCTGACAGTAAACTTATCCTCAGGGGGTTTCCACCCCTCTTTCTGTACCTTTCCCCAGGGAACCTGTGCATTGTTCTCCTCTACTGTAGTCAGGAAGGAAAGCCAAATTCTGAAGGAATTCTTGCTAAAGTGTTAATGACCTCAGTGAGCTAAACAGCAGTGCTACTGAAGAAGATTTGAGTGTCTGAGTGGATTACTTGCTTGATATGAGTCTGCAGTGTGACGTGTGGTCACCCCCGAAGCTCATGCAATCATGGGCTACCCGAAGAGAAGCCCCCACTTTATAGGAATAAGGTGATGACCAAGCCATTCCCATGTGGAGCCCGCATCAAGGAGGTTGTGCTCCAGTCTGAGTGCCATGTTTTAGGAGGGACATTGGCTAAGGAGAGAGTAGCCATTGCAACTTCCCTCACCCTCGGTGGTCACCATGACCATGTCTCCCCCTTAGTGGTCCAGAATAACGTCACCAGTTTTGAAGAAGGAAAGAGAAACTCCACCCATTTCACCATTTTGCTCAGCCCTCCCTCCACATGCCCACACCTGAAGCAGGTAGAAAATGATTCCAAGGTAGCCTCTTATATCCTGTGGTGCCTGGAGGGAGGACACCACCTCCCTCCCCATTCAGTGTCCTGTAAGGCGCTTCTCCTTCCCCTTTCCTCACTGGGACACCCAGCGAATGCTAGAAGTTGGTGGTGGAGATGTCTCTCCTGGAAGCTGTAACAGTTAAAATTTAGGGATACTATGGGGAGACGGAGGCAGGTAGAAATTAGTCCTCTCTGCAAGGAGTATTATATTTTTTTAGAGGTTTATGAAAGAAAATACAGGATAAGGAAAACGTGCCTAGGCCAGAGGCCTAGACAAGACCTCACCTACATTATGGAAAGAGCCACATCTGCTCCAAAATGGAAGTCCAAAAAGAGCGAAAGAGAGCTCAAAAGCCTTTGCCATCAGCTTAAGTACCTTCTCGATCTCGCCCACCTCAGAATTCCGTGAGATTACAAAGCATTTTGGGGAAGTGGAGCAAGGACTTGTGGGGATTGAAGTCCAGAGTTCAAATCTCAATTTTACAAAGCTGAACTCAGGCCACCCTCATTTGGCCCAGATCCATTTGATAGAACAAAACTCAGCAGAGACTGGTCTGGAAATGGCTTCAGCCTAGACCGTGGTCAAAGGAGACTGAGACCCGGATGAAAAGGAGACATGTTGCCTCCCGCCGAAGATGCTGCACTTGGTAATGGACCCCTGGAGTCCATTTCAAACACATGGGAGCCACTCTCAATGTCAAAGGCCTATTCAGTCCACCCAGAACTTGAGTTGCAAAAGCAAACACAAACCTCCTCTCCAGCCAAGTTGGAAGAGGATCTAACGTGCTGTGCGTGTAGCAAGGCCTGAAGGAATTGGTCTGTGTCACCCTGACAACTGGGGAAGATGTTGATTTTCCTCCAATGGGTAGCAATTAAAAGCATAAGGCATGAAGGAGGCTGAGGGGCAGGGCTACTCTGTAATGCTCCCCATTGCCCAAGGACTTCTCCTTCCGCACAATTCATCTTGTCCACAGTTAAAACTTTCAATGCAATGCACTGCCCCATTGGTGATCAGCATTTATCCCAACAGAAGTCACCATCTCAGGGAAGCTGGAGGGCTGAGGGCTAACATGTTGGCCATTTCTGACAAATTCCAGATGTGTTTGCTCCTAGTGTCGCTGAATGCTCTGTCTAGGATCTTTCCAGGACATCCCCTGTCCTAGCCATCCGACCCAAACCGATCCATTTCTCTAAAACACACACTTTGCCTCGACCCGTCTTCCCCAGTACTGGAACCGTCACTGGGCTCCCATTGCCTGGCAGAAAGACTCCAGATTCCCCGCTTGCATTTCTGAGGCCCTCACGAGCCGGTCTCTTTTGCCTTTGCAAATTGTCCCAAAGAGAGATCATAGAATTCTTCACGCCTTCAGACTCTCTGTGGTGTTAATTATTATTCACATTGGTCATTTCCCGACTCCCTTCATTTTTCTCCTGGTCTGTCCACCCTCCTCAACATGGCTGGCCTGTGGATTTTCCCGTCTTCTCTCTCTTGCTTTCCTGATCCTCCAGCCTGAAGAGCTCTCTCCCCTCCTCTCCCCTTGGCTAACCCCTCCCCAGTTTTCAAAGCTCAGTGCAGGTATCCTGTTCATTCATGAAAAACTTCCAGCCAGATGGAGTCTGAGGATCAAGCCTCCCATGCAGAAAGAGTTGTGAGCTCATGGCACCTCGCCCGGGGTTGCTCCTCTTCGCCATGTACAAAACCTTTTTAATTTGATGTAATCAAAATGACTTATTTTACAATTTTTCATTTTTTTAGCTCTTGCTTGGTCTTAAAGTCTTTCCTTTCCCAAAGATCTGGCCTGTATACTTTTCTGTGTTCACCTAATTTGCTTATAGTTTCCTTCTTTATATTTAAGTCATTCCCCCATTCTGAGTTTATCTTGGTGTATGTTGATCCAAACCTAATCTCCCCCACACTGTCCTCCAATTTTCCCAGCAGTTTTTATCAAATAGTGGATTTTTTTCCCCAAAGCTGGGGTCTTTGGGCTTGTCATAGACTGTCTTGCTGAGGTCACTTACCCCAAGTCTATTCCACTGATCCTCCTTTCTGACACTTAACCATGTGCACTCTGTCTTGGGGAGGCAATTGGCAGAGTGGTCTGTTGGACCTGGAGATCTAAGTTTAACCCATTTCTGGTTACTATAAAAGGGGGTGCTAGCTTATAAGTACAGGGCTGTAGTGAGGACTGAGTACGCATGAATGGAAAACCCTTGGAAAACCTGAAAGAACCATATAGAAGGCTGTTGTAAATATCCGTATCCTTGCCACAGTTCTATTCTTCCTTTCCCACAGGTGAATGGACTGAAGTCCAAGGAAAGAATGGACTTTGAGTCCGCAGAACAGAGTCCTGGAGAGCAAGCGCAGGAAGAAGGGGGATGTCAAGTGGAGCAAATGCGATTTCAGGTCAAAAGAAAAACATCCTCTACCACTAAACAAAACCATCATTAGTAGTATGAGTAGCAGCAAGACAGTCCTAGGAAGGAAAGGTCATTATTATCCCCATTGACAGAGGAAGAAAGGGAGAGTTAAGGAAAGTGACCCCACCAGGATCACACAGCTAGTCACTCTCTGATGTGAGATTAGGACCCAGGTTTTCCAGACTCCAGAACCAGGGCTTTATGCACTATGTCATCTACCTCCTTAACCTAAATATATTTAGCACTCCCCTCCTTCAATAGAATATAACTGCTTCTGTCTTTATTTTCTTAATGCTTAGTATAATGACTGGTACACAGCAATGGGTTAATGAATGCATGTTCCCTCACTAACTGCCAATCTTTGTTGCATATGGAGCCTTTGTTTTTGATTCCTTGAGCTCCAGTCCTAGAGTAAGATCTCTGGATGAAAAGATCATAGCTTGGGCTGTTAGCCCATCCTAAATGTTTGTGGAATTGGATCAGATTAGAAGGAGGTGAGTTTCACAAGAGGAAAGAGCCTGCTGGAAAAGGGAGACCGACAGACACACAGAAAATGTGTGGAATGGAGGGAGAGATCCATGGCGAAGGAATAAGTCCTTTCATGGATTGTTTTCTTTGAATGCCTGGCTGTTTGAATACAAGGATGGACTGTTTTGGTATCATGAAGGTACAGCCTTAATTCTCCCAGGATGTTTGCTCCTTACCCACCATCTGTTCCACAGACACACGTGTTTTCATTGGTCCTCCCTTAATCCAAGGTTTCAACTCAAGCTCCCTAGGATCAGCATCTGAAGATCTTTGGGTTTTTATCTGAAAAGCCTTCTGCAAGTGGGCAGATTGATCTACTTCCTTTCCCTGGGGGAGGGGGGAAGTCATTTGTACAGAAATGTAAAATAGGGATTATCCAGTAGCGATCTGACCATCCAGTCAGTTGAGGATTCAGATCAACCTGATCATGGGTCCAATCCCATCTCCTGAGACATTGGCATATCCTTGGAGACTGGGTATCTCATGGGACTGGTCGTGTCTATTCCTGACCACATTCCCCAAATTTAGGGGCATAAAGGGATTTTGCTGCTAACTCACAAGATATCCCTTCATTTCTAGATAATGTCCAAGTCAAATAGAAATGGTGCCTCTAACCCAAATGGAAAGATCTTTGCAAGCCATATTTTGACTTAGTTTTAAAATGCAATGTTATCTGTGTTTTATTTATTTTTTTGTATTATTTATTTCCAATTTAGAACATTATTCCTTGGCTACAAGAATCACCTTATTTCCCTCCCTCCCCTTCCCCCCCTTCCTGTAGCTGACACGCAATTTCACGGGGTATTACATGTGTCCTTGATCAAAACCTATTTCCATGTTGTTGATGTTTGCATTAGGATGTTCATTTAGAGTCTACATCGCCAATCATATCCCCTTGACCCATGTAATCAGGCAGTTGTTTTTCTTCTGTGTTTCTACTCCCACAGTTTTTCCTCTGCTTGAGGATAGTGTTCTTTCTCATAGATTCCTCCAAGGTGTTCAGGATCACTGCATTGCCACTAATGGAGAAGTTCATTACATTTGATTGTACCACAGTGTATCAGTCTCTGTGTACAATGTTCTCCTGGCTCTGCTCCTTTCGCTCTGCATCAATTCCTGGAGGTCATTCCAGTTCACATGGAATCCCTCCACTTTGAGCACAATAGTATTCCATCCCCAACATATACCTCAATTTGTTCAGCCATTCCCTAACTGAAGGGCATCCCCTTATTTTCTAATTTTTTGCCACCATGCAGCACAGCTTTAAATAATCTTGTACATGTCCTTTTCCTTATTATCTCTTTGGGGTACAAACCCAGGGTGAAAGGGCAGACAGTCTTTTATTGCCCTTTGGGCATAGTTCCAAATTGCCCTCCAGAATGCTTGGATCAATTCACAACCCCACCAGCAATGCATTCATGTCCCAGCTTTGCCACATCCTCTCCAACATTCATTACTTTCCTTTGCTGTCACGTTAGCTCAGAGTTGTTTTCATTTGCATCTCTCTGATTGTAAGAGATATAGAGCACTTTTTCATGTGCTTATTAATAGTTTTGATTTCTTTAACTGAAAATTGCCTATTCATGTTCCTTGCCCATTTATCAATTAGGGAATGGCTTGATTGTTTTGTATAATTGATTTAACTCTTTATAAATTTAAGTAATTAGACCTTTGTCAGAGGTTTTTGTTATGAAGATTGTTTCCCAATTTGTTGCTTCCCTTCTAATTTTGGTTGCATTGGTTTTGTTTGTACAAAATCTTTTTTAATTTGATGTAATCGAAATTATTTATTTTACATTTTGTGATTTTTTCTAGCTCTTGCTTGGTTTTAAAATCTTTCCTTTCCCAAAGATCTGACATGCAAAGTATTCTGTGTTCACCTAATTAACTTATAGTTTTCTTCTTTATGTTCAAGTTATTCACCCATTCTGAGTTTATCTTGCTGTAGGGTGTGAGGTATTGATCCAAGCCTAATCTCTCCCAGACTGTCTTCCAATTTTCCCAGCACTTTTTATCAAATAGTGGATTTTAGTCCCCAAAGCTGGGATCTTTGGGCTTATCATAGACTGTCTTGCTGAGGTCACTTACCCCTAGTCTAGTCCACTGATTGCCCTTGTTTTATTTTTTTATACATTTTGTTAAATATTTCCCAATTACGTTTATTCTGGTTTAGTCATAAAGCATCTTATAAAGTTAACTACTTTATTATTATTATTCTCCACCAAGGGCAGTATACATTTTAATAACATTTTATTTTTCCCTATTTACATTTAAAAATTATTTTTAACATTGGCTTTTTAAAATTTTGAGTTCCAAAATCTTTCCCTCTTTCCCACTCTCCATCCTTTATAACCCTCCCCCCATCCTTGAGACAGTAAGCAATTTAATATAGATTTAAAAAGTACAATCATGTAAAGCATTTTTCCATGTTAATCATTTTGTGGAAAAAGATCTCAAATTTTAAAAAAGAAGTACAAAGTGAAATTTAGTATGTTTCAGTCTGAATTCAGATTCCATCAGTTCTTTATCTAGAGCCAGATGGCATTTTTCATCACGAGTCTCTGGGATTCTTGTGGATCACTGAATGCTTGAGAATAATGAGATCATTCATGGTTGTTCTTCAACAAATATTGCTGTCACTGTGTACAATGATCTTCTGGTTCTGTTCACTTCCCTTTGCATCAGTTCATATAAGTCCTTTCAGATTTGTTCAAAATCATCCTCCTTGTCATTTCTTTCCATTATACCATGGCTGGCTTGGTCATTCCCAAACTGATAGATAACCCCTCAATTTCTAGTCTTTTCTACAACAAAAAGAGCTATAATGAGGATTTTTTTTTACAAATAGCTCATTTTCTCTTTTTTGGATCTCTTTGGGATTGAGGGATCAAGGAGTGTGCCCAATTTTAGAGTTCTCTGAGCATAGTTCCAAATTGAAGAGCAATGTACATTTTTTTTTAAACCCCACAGTTTCCTTATGACATTTTGAGTTCCCATCATGAGACCACCCAGAGCATTTTCCAAACATTAGGGGACAAAAGCTCTCCTCAGAGGTTTCTAGTCAAATCCTCTAAGGTCACTCCCCCAAATTAGAAGTTTAGAGTACGTTATAAAGCATTAAAGACATTAATGCCCTTTCCCTTTACAGATGAGAAAAATAAAGCCTAGAAAGTTTACAATGACTTGTCTAAGGTCATCTAGTTAATCAGTAGCAACTCAAGGCTGGAACTGAGCTAGTCCAAGTTCAACGTTTCTCCCAATCTGCCACGTTTCCTCCTTTACTTATTATCTCAAGGATGAGATTCAAAATGGACCCCTGCATCCAGTGCCTGGGTTGAAAGCTTTGCCTTTTCCTTCAATGACTTTCTCCTTGCTTGGCTCCATGTTATAAGAGGACTGCAAGCACTGTACCTAGGAGAGTTCTCATTTCAGCAACAATGAGGCTCCATCCAGAATCACAGTCCTAGAGAGCACGTCGTATGGTAACCCCTGATCCTAGCTGCTGGGACCCTACAGGGTGATGGAGGAGGTAGGGAGCTCTCTACACCTGGAGGTGATGATTCCAAGCCCCTGCGGCATGGGTGACTAAGGGCTGTGACCTAGACAACTGACAACTTTCCTTGAGCTTCACAAATGGTAAGGGGTGAGGTCAATTGTACTCATGACTTGATTTGGCTCTCTCTATCTCTCTGTCTCTCTCCTTTTTCACTCCCTTCTTTCTTTCTTTCTGTTTCTGTCTGTTTTTGACTCTCTTCTCTGTCTCTCTCAAATTAACGACAAGAGGAGCGGTCAGTAATAACCCAAGTCATGGTCTATACCAATCAAAGGGCATTTCCCTAATAGGGAATCATGCCACGTCTCAGGAAAATATGGTCAAGGGATGCAGGAGACGTGCCAGTGTAGTCACTTCAACTATTCTTCTTAGGCTTAAAATTTAGTTTAGAGTGGGAATCTCCCGGAGCAGACAACCCTTAAGGAAACAGAAATCAGCCACCTAATCCTATTGCTGGAATGAATTCACTGGGCAGCCTTGAGGGATCCACCAAGCTTCAGCCAGATGTGGGTTCAGAGAATCATAGAGATTAAAAGGACGAGGTCTAACCCACAACTGATGAGCCAACCCCTTTCAACACAGCCAATGATCAGCACGTGCCCATGATGTTTGAGCATCCCTCCATCCAGAGACATCCCAATGTGCTTTGGAAAAGTCTCAATGGGAAGAGAGCTTTTCCTGACATAAAAAGTCATTCTTGTGATTTTATTTGATTCTCCCAACAATGCTGAGAGGCAAATGCTATTAATATTTCCGTATTACAGATGAGGAAACTGATGCTGAAACAATTGTCCAGAGTTAAACAACTAGTATATGTTTGAGGCAAGATCTGAACTTGATTCTTCCTGACTCCACCTCCAGCACAGTATATCCATTGGGCAACCTAACTTCACTGGCTTCTGCTTCTTGGGACCAAGCAGAAAAGCGTTTATTGACCACAGTCATATCTTCCCCCAAGTCTTCTTCTCTAAACTAACGATTCCCCCTTTCCTCAATGGACCTTCATATGAAATGGTCTCAAGTCCCATCACTTCATTAGGTTTTGGTTGTTGTTCACTCATTTCAGAAGTGTCTGACTCTTTGTGACCCCATTTGGGGTTTTCTTGGCAGATCCACTGGAGTGGTTTTCCATTTCCTTCTCCATATCATTTCATAGATGAGGAACTGATGCAAACAGGGTTAAATAACTTACCTAAGATCACAGATAGTGTTTGAGACTGGATATGAACTCGGGTCCTCCTGACTTTAGGCCCAATGCTTTATCCACCACACCATCTAACTGAACTGGTCACCATCTACTGGATATACATTTTGGTCTTTCACTCATCTTTTTTTTTATTATTTTTTTAAAAACCCTTACCTTCTATCTTGGAGTCAATACTGTGTGTTGGCTCCAAGGCAGAAGAGTGGTAAGGGCTAGGCAATGGGGGTCAAGTGACTTGCCCAGGGTCACACAGCTAGGAAGTATCTGAGGCCAGATTTGAACCTAGGACATCCCCTCTCTAGGCCTAGCTCTCAGTCCACTGAGCTACCCAGCTTCCCCCTCACTCTTCTTAAAATGGCCTTCCAGGTGTCAGCTGCCTCCTGCCATCTCCCTTCTAACCTCATCTTCTGTATCCCCTCCTCAGTCCTGCATTTCCTATCATCTTCAAATTTGGTGAGGATTGTACTTATGTACTTATGACTTACGTCTCACCAAATCATGGATGGTAAATTGGGAAACAGCCCTGGGCCCACGAGTGAACTTGGGACTATTCCACTGGAGACTTTTCTTTCTATGGACAAAGAACTGAACACAGTTCTCTAGATGGGACCTGAGTAGGACATCCTGGTAGATCTGTCCCCTCCCTCATCCTGCCTGTCATGCTTGTCTTTCTGAAACCCAAGATCAAACATGCTTTTTGAGCTGCCATATTGTATTACTGACTCATATTGAACTCACCAGTCAACCAGAATCTCCAGGTCTTTTACAGGTCAGCTGCTTTGTAGCCTTCTCATGACCCTACCACTGGCAAGCTATCATCCTCTATCTCTCTTTCCCTTTCACAGCCAAATAAATTCCTAGAAAAAGTTGTTTGTAGTCAGCGTCTCCACTTCCTCTCTTCTCACTCACTTCTCAACCCTTTGCATTCTGGCTTCCTACGTCACCCCCAGCTTGAAACTGCTCCCTTCAGAGTTTCTGACAATCTTCCACTTGCCAAATCCAGGAGCCTTTTGGTTATTTCTCCCCTTTCTTGGCTTCTTTGCTACTTTGACACTGTCTCCTCCCTCCTCCTGCATCTTCTCTCCATTGCGGGTTTTCATGGCCCCCTGTCTGAGCACTCCTTCTCCAACTCCTTTACAGGATCATCATCCCTCTGAAAGTGCCCAGACCTCCCAACTTCATCCCTGGTCCGCTTCTATCCCATCTCTTTTCAGTCTCTCTCAGTGGTTTCATCAACTCTCAAGAGATCAACGATCATCTCGAATACACGATGTTCAGATCCATTCAGTCCCTTGCGCTCCAGACCTGCTTCACCAAATGCTTGCTTCAAACATTTCCAAGTGGATTTCTCTCAAGTCTCTTAATTCAACTGGTCCAATAAAAACTTCCTAATCTTTCCCGCAAACTACCCCTTTCCTCACTTCCCTGTTCTGTTGCGCTCACCACCATGTTTCTAGTAACTTGGGCTTGCTATCCCAAAGCCATCTTTGGCTTTTTCATTTCCTTCCTACATGCAATTAGTTGGGAAATCCTGTCTATTGTGAAGTTCTGTCTCTTCTAATTTCATAAGGTCTCGAGTCTATCCTCTTCTGTGAAAAGAAAAACAGTGAAATTCTATAGCCACCATGCTTGGTTAGCCCATCATCGCCCCTCACCAGGACTGTCTTAATGGCCCAGTTATTCCTCCCTGGCACCACCTCACATCTCTCCTCATTCCAATCTCTCCTCTGCACAGCTGCCATGTCTAAGGATATCATTGTCCAGCTCACCAAAGGTTCATGGCTTCCTCTTGCTTCTGGAACCAAAGATCAACCCTGATATCTGACTCTCAGAGCGCTTCACCATCTGGAACCTTTCTTGGGACACCTAAAGTTTTTGATTTGAACCCAATCATTTGGAGTGAGATGAATTAGAAGCACGTCAATGAATAACAAAGCCCCTCTTTCCATTTCTTCTCTATAATGATAATAGAGATAGTTGGAATCCAATTTCCCTCCAACAGTTTCTTTCAAATATTCCTTACTTGCCACTTCATTAATTTAGAAGAAAAGTCAACAAAGAATCATAATATCAGCTAAAGAGTTGGAAATTACCTTAAAGATCATTGCATCTACCATTACCCCCATTTTGTTTTACAAATGAGGAAACTGAAACCAAAATAGATTAAACAACTTCTTGAGGGTCCCACAGTTCATTGGTATTTGAAGCAGGATTAGAATCCAGTTCTGCCTGACTCCAGGGTGGGCATTCTAACCTGGATACCATGATATCTCTCAGGAACAACAACAAAAAAAAATGAGATGGAGCCTCCTATCCTGGCGAAAATCACCAAAGAAATATGACTTTCATTCATTCCAATCACCCTTAAACACTTCATTAGCCTTAAGTATGGCTGACCCTTTCCACAGGTGAAATGAATAAACAATAAAGTGTTTATTAAGTACTTATATGCCTCAAATGGTGTAGTAGCTATTTAGGATACAAAAGAAATATGCAACATTTGCCTCATTTTTGAGATATCCTCCCCTCAAGAACTCTACAGAATAACCAAACATGGGTCTTCTAAAGTCTCCAAAGAAGAGTCTCCAAAATGGCAATGTACATCTGGACTCCACTTCCCAGGCCAAATGTCCCCAACATTAGCCCCACGTGTCCATTGGTCATCCCCTCCAAACTTATCTTTTACGCCTTCACTGAACCTTCTAATCCTTCAAATCTTTGCTACTTTCTCAAGTCATCATCTCCATTTCAAATCTTTTCTCAGGCTTCTCCCATTTTTTTCTTCTCTCCTGTTTCCTTCTCAGTTAAAAATCTAGCCTCTAACTTTCCTAAGAAAATTGAAGCCACTTACTGTGAGCTCCCTCTTCTCACCTTCTCTTCATGACTGAATTGCAGGCCATCATCATACATTTGTTTCTCCTTTCTTCTAGTCTAACAAAAAGGTGTCCTTTCTCTTTCCCAAGGCCTATCCAACATCATGTATCCTGGAACCACCAACCTGCAGATTCTCAAGCAGATTGCCCACTCAATCGTTTCTTCCTTTTTCTAATTTTCCATTCTCCCTATCTGCTGTTTTTCCCCTCCTCTTTTTAGATAAATATGCCCATCTCCCCCATCCTTAGAAAAATCTTCACTATGCCCCATCATTGTCCTATTTGGCACCTCTATTTCTCACCCAAACTCTTATAAAAAGATTTCCACATGCATTGTTTTCGCTTCTTCTCCTTTCATGCATTCCTCCACCATTTGTCATATGGCTTCTGACCTCATCAGTCAATGGAAGCTGCCCTCTCCAAAGTTATCATCAATTTTTACATTGCCAAATCTAATGGTCTTTTCTCAGTTCTCATCCTTATTGACCTCTCTTCATCGTTTGATCACCTCCTACTGATCACCTCCACCTAGACGTTCTCCCTTCTGGGTTTTGTGCCCCTGCTGTCTCCTGGTTCTCCTTCTACCTGCCTGTCTACTTTGCTGGATCATCATTCATATTACATCCCGAAACATTAGGTGTCCCAAGGCTTTATCCTTATCTCTCTTCTCCCCCCTCCAACATTCTTTCTCTTGATGGCCTCATCCACTCTAATTGGTACCTCTTCATCTCTGAATCAAGCACTCCCAGACTGATAGCTCCTGACCATGTCTTTCTCTTGAGCTCCAGTTCCTTATCACCAGTTGTCTATGTGACATTTCAAACTGGACAGTCCAGAGACATATTGAACTCAACCTATCCAAAACAGAACTCCATTTCCCACTAAACTCTCCTCTCTTTTTGTTCTGTTAAGGGCATCACCATTCTTCCAGGCTTCCAGATTTGGAAACTCCAGTTAGTTGTCAATTTTTGCTCTTTCTTCCTCAGCCACCTCTCTCTGAAATGTCCCCTTCTTTCTACTTCGACAGGCATCACCACCATTCTGGGCTTCATCACCTCTTTACTAGACTACTCCAGTGACCTTCCAGTTGGAATTCCTGCCTTCCGGTCTCTCTGCTCGAAACCTTCCTCCACACACTCAGCTGTCAAAGTGTTAATTAAGCACAGATCTGTCTGACCACGTCCTTCATCCTCAAATTCCAATGGCTCCATCTTGCCTCAAGGTTAAACTTTAGACTCGTTTGGCTTTCTGAACCCTTCACAACTTGGACTTAACCTATATTTCTGGACTTCTTGTGCATTACTCTTCCCATTCAGTTGCCCTGAAATGCACCCCCTCCTCATCTCAGCTTCCTTCAAGACACAGTTCAAGGAGCATCTTTCCTTTTCTATCTGAATACAAGTCTTCCTTCCCCTCTCAACCCCTCCATGTTGAACCTCCTTTTACTTATTTGGTCTTTGTTTTGCACAATTGTATTGTTTATTTTTAAATATGTGCCTTCCTCAGTCCCCACCCCAATGTCTAGAACAGCGCTTGATACTTAATACATGATGATTAATTGCTTTTTTATTAGTTGATAGTCAGCCCTTGAGGCTATGTTTGAGAGAGACAGAGACAGATTCAGAGAGACAGGGAGAGACAAAGATGAGGGAGGAGAAAGATACAGAGATAGAGATAGATAGAGCTAAGGAGAGAGAAACAGAGGGATGCAGGGACAGATACAGAGAGATAGTGAAGGACAAATAAATAGATAGAGACAGAGAGAAAGAGAACAGAGAGACAGAGGAGAAAAGAGAGATACAGACACAGAGGGACAGAGATAGAGGAAAGGGAAGAGAAACAGACAGAAAGGGACAAGGACAGAGGAGACAGAAAGAGTCCAGTTCTCAAGGGTTTCTAGGCTGTCTTCCAGTGTTTGTCCCCTAAAAGGAGGTTGTGTCGCCAAACACAATTCTTAAGAATGTTACAGAAACAATGACCTCATCCTTTTAAGGTTTGAGACACCAAATTCTTCCTCTACCAGGAGTCCATCTTTGAAGGCACATCGAACCATTGTACAGTGTCCTTGCTTCCCCTTTTTCTATCCTGTGGAGGAATCTGGTTACCTCAAAGCAGCCACCTGACATACAGTTCCTGGTGGCAGGGGAGATGTTTCTCTTGATATTTGGAATCCCCAGGCTTTGTGGAGACCAATGGGAAAGGGATGCTTTGGTCCAGCCCCTCCGTGTGACAAATGAAGGAAGTGAGGTGCAGGGTGGCTAAGAGACTTGCTGAGAGTCACACACAAGTAGCAAGTGATTGACTCAGGACTCAGTACAGTGCATCTGAATCCACGCCAACAATTTTTTTTTATGTAATTCTTCCTTCTCTTTTTCATAATTTTCCATTCTAAGCAGAAAGCTCCCCATCTCCTCTTCTTGCTCCACCTTTCAGTGCTCTAAATGCACCCCCTCCTTTTCAATTTCATAGCAGCCAGTGGCCAGTAGGCCTTGGAACTGGTGTGCCCCATTGGATGGAATCCATGTCATCCAGGCTGGTGATTCTGTCTCTTCAGAAAAGGCAGATGATTGTTCTCAGCTATCCATGAATTACTGAGCAATCAAGGCCAGGAAGGCAGGCTGCATTCATGATCATTTCTTCATATCATTCAATATTCAGGCAATAAGGATTTGTTGAGATCCTGAAAAGCCCATTACATCGTGTTAGGAGGGGCCGAAGCAGAGAAAAAGAGGGAATGACCAAGAGGAAAAGCTCCTAGTGAGGGGAGAATGAACTATGGGATCAAAACCACAAGAGAATTGGCCTCAGTAAAGAGAAGTGTCTCACACACACACACACACACACACACACACACACACACACACACACACACACACGGGACAATCTAAGGACCAGGGTTATTATATCCAAAATCTTGTTTAAAGGCACTAAATAATAAACATGAGATGTGGCTTTGAACTGAGATCCTCTGACTTCATCTACTGATTTTTTCCTCTCCATCACACTGCTCCCAATTTTGAGGTATGGAGGAAGGTGTTGAGAAGAGGAGGATG